>NC_056741.1:1276815446-1276985917 GCF_019279795.1 Protopterus annectens | reverse complement strand
ATCTAATTTGTAATGAGCAATAAAAGTGCATTAGTCCAAGCTGCAGCAGCACAAATGTCATCTAAGGAAGCTCTTGACCAAAAGGCTGAAGAGACTGCCACAGACATTGTGGAGTGAGCTCTAGGAGGTTTAGGCAAGGATATTTTTTTAAACCATAGACAAAGGGGATACAACTTCAGGCTTTTTTTAACCATAGACAAAGGAGACACACTTCAGTTAACCATTTGGACAATGTAACTTTGGAAACTGATTTGCCCAATCTGTTAGGAGACAAGGAAACAAACTGGTCGGTTTCCTGAAATCTTTGGTTCTATGGAGTTAAACATGAAGTTGTCTACGCACATCCAGAACTCACCTTCTAACTCTATGCATCATCTCTGCACTCACATCATTTGCCCTCCTAACTCCTCCTCAACCTCCAAATTTTGTTAATTTCCAAAAATTTCTCGTCTTCAATTGTAATTTACTGTTAATGACCCTTAGATTATACTAATGCTAGATTTTTACTATTATTGTGGAATGTAAATTTTCAATTGTAATTCACTGTTAATGACTCAGTCTGTACACAGTTGCTAGATTTTATTAATGCAGAAACTGTTTTCCAAGATAAAAATTTTATATCAAGAATCAGCTGGCTCGAAAGATTTTTGAGTGAAGCCTTGGAGGGCAACAGTCAGGTCTCATGGAGGAGAATGTTCTTTGCTTGGCAGACCAAGTAAGAAGACTCTTCATAAAAGCTTTACATAGTTTAGATGTAAAGGTAGAGCCTTTTCCAATGTGAAAGTTTGAAATTACTGCCAGTTATGATTTATAGCAGAGAAACTAGCACCATCCTGGAAAATTGAAGCTAGAAAAGGAAGTATGTTTGATATGGAGGCTGAAAAAGGGTTATTTTATTTGGAAGCCCAAATTGAAAAACCTTTCCACTTGCTGTTATAAACCGATTTTGTGGAAGGTTTTTGACAGGCAAGAATAATCTTCTGGACTGGTAAGGCTAGCCTGGATTTGTTTAGAATCATTGGAAGTGGAGAAACCAAGCAGTTGACCGCAGGGACCAGAGAATGAGGGGCTGTTCTGATGGGTGAGAAATCAGAACCTGACTAGGATCCGATATCCAAGGGGAGACTGTAGAAAGGGGAACCATACCCGATGAGGCAAGAAGGGGGCAATAAGAATTAGAGTGCTCTTCAATCTGCAGGCTTTCTGTATAACTCTTGGGATCAATGGTATGGTAGGGTAAGGATATACGAGACCCAAAGGCCAATTGTGAATGAGAGCGTCCCTCGGGGATTCCTTGACTTGGGGATCAGAGCAAAATACCTGCTGGGGAACAGGTCACAGTAAGGTTGGGCCACTAGCTAAAAATGTGGTTTGCTAATGAATGACTGAGGGACCACTTGTGCAACAAAGAAGGGACCTGCTGAGTCTGTCTGCTAGTACATCGGTCACCCCAGGAATGTGCACTGCAAGGAGAAAGTGGTTTGAAGAAATCACCTATTCCCACACTATCATGGCCTCTCTGTGCAAGGGCTATGAACAAGATCCCCCCTGTTTGTTGATGTATCAGTCTATTGACATGTTGTCTATATGACCTGCCATTGTCCCCAGAGGGAGGCAGTTGTAGAAGCCTTACGTCAGCAGAACCGCTCTCATCTCCAGGCATTTATGTGCAATTTGGTCTCTGTCAGGGACCATGTGCCTTGGACCATTCTTCCTTGATACCCCCCCCCCCAAGAGGGAAGTGTGCATGGTCACTGTAGCTCTGGGCGACAGAGAACAGTCTGCCTAGATATAAGTTGTCCGAAAGATTCCACCACTGAAGATGACATTTGCAAACTGGGGTTAGTTTGACAGGACAGATAAAGGGTGGAACAGAATGGACCACTTAACTGCAAGAATCCACTGCAGCAGTCGTATGAAAAACTTTGATAGAGGTACCAGAACCATTGCTGCTGACATCAAACCTAGTGCTCTCAGAATTAACCTTGCTGGAGGAGCTAGCATGTTCAGAAGGGTTTGTACTTGTCTCACAGATATCACCCTTTGTTGGGGTAGCACTGCTATTTGTGTAATTGTGCTCAATTACATTCCTATGAATTTCAGGTTTTGCACAGGAGTTAATTTTGACTTTGCTGCGTTTATTGCGATGCCCAAATGGTCAAAGATATGCAGTAGATGTTTTTGTTGGTGCCATAAGGAGCCAACTGCCCAGATATGGAAACAATTGGAATCCTTGTAGTCTCAGGTGAGCTGCTATCACTGCCATACATATGGTAAACACCCGGGGGGGGGGGGGGGGCTGTGGTGAGACCAAAGGCCAGGGCTCTGAACTGAATGACTGGCTCTCAGCTGGAACTGCAGATATCTCCTGAACTATTTTGATATGATAATACATGTCCTGGAGATCTACAGAGCACATCCATTCATCCTTATGCAGAAGCTGCAAGATGGACTGTACCGTAACCATCTAGAACTTTGACTTCTTGACAAAGATTTAGTTTGCTTAAACTCAAGATCGGTTGCAGGTCCCTTACCTTTTTTGGCACCAAAAAGCACAAATGAGTTCCAGACCCTTGTTGTTTTGTTAGGACCTTTGGGATGGCTCTTTTTTTTCAGAAGTTTTTGAACTTCATGGAAGGCTAACTCCATCTGACTGGGTGGAACATTGGGGAGATTACTCCTGGGACTTGGAAGTGTAATGGAAAAGGGAATATAGTAACATCTGGGTATTATGTTTAGCATCCAGCAGTTGTTTGTTAGTTTTGTCCAGGTATTTAGGTGCAATGACGGAAGGCCCCAAACTGCCTTAACAGAAGGACAGTTGGGCAACACTTCAGGAGTGCTGATAGGGCTGGTCAGAGAAAGGATCTCTGAAGCCCTGAATCTGTGGACTCCCTCTGCCTCTCAGGTGGCATCTGCCATTAAATCCTTTCTGGAGAAGGAATCTTCCTGAGGATCCTGGAAAGGACCTTGAGATTTTTTTAACCAAAATTTCTTAACTCCTTGTTGATTTCTTGAAAAGGTCCTTTGAGGGGTAGAAAATTTGATCCCTCCTGCTCACTGCAAGTGAGTTTCCTTGACAGATGGTCCAAAGGAGTAAGAACCATCGAAGAAGGCACTGGAGGGAGATTCAAACAAACAAGTTTATTCTGCTATAACATTAACGTTGACACAATTCATTGTCACAATACATTTTTGTTTAAAGTTACTTCATCATATGTGGGTGTGCAATACGATGCTGAGAATTCCTCATGTCCGTCAGTTTCCTACAGATAAAGGTAGAGCTACAGAGAGAGAAGCTGAAAATAAAGCAGAAAAACGCACAAGGAACTTCCACCCACACAATCCTGCATCCCACTGCAAAGAAGCCCAGCAAGCTGCTGACGTCACACTTTTCATGAATGGATGTAAATCGGACGGCGATTTATTATTAGAAGACATGTTATTATCAAGGTAAGATTAATGAAGAGGTATGGGTATATAAGGAATTAACACCCTATGCAGTATATTCGGAATACCCAAGATTCATAAGGGGTTAAAAAATTCAAAAATTTCATCCCATAGTACATGGGAAACATTCAAAGACTTGTTTCATAAGTATTTGGATGTACATCTAGAAAAGGGTCTGAAGGTATTTTCTTACTTTTGTAAGGATTCGTGGCAATTTCTGGATAAATTAAATCAAATTGAGGTTAGTAATGAGATAATATTAGTTACTATACATGCATGTAACCTTTTTTCTGTGATACCTCATGAGGTAGGGCTGACATGGTTACAAGTCCAGTTATTGAAAACTGGTTTATATGAACAAGACCAAGTAAATAAATACATAATCTTGATGGTAGTAGTACTAAAAAATAATTATGTATATTGTGAAGGACATTACTACAAGCAAGTAACAGGAGTGGCAATGGGGGCAGCTTGTGCCCCCATATTTGCCAACTATGTCTTGTCCTACTGGGAACAGGAGTTTATGGTTAGTGAGTTTATTATCAAATTATCCACTATACAAGGTTTCTGGATGATATACTTTTGGTGTGGAGGGGCACAGAGGTTCAATTGAACGAATTTTTGGATTATATAAATATGACAGTTGATTTTTTAAAATTCACCTATGTTTATAGTAAAAATAAAATATCTTATCTAGACGTAGGTTTAAGAATTGATTTTGAGAACAATCAATTGGCCTCTGTGATTTACAGAAAGCCTACATTTTCAAATTCCTATTTGGAATTTGGCAGCTGGCACCTGTACCATCGAAAGAAGTCCATTATTAAAGGACAACTAGTACGGGCGGCCAGGATAGTAAGCAATGATTGTGAATTTTTAGAAGAGGTTCAGTTTATACTCAATTTGCTAAAAGTAGCTATCCTGATGATTTATTGAACAGAGTTTGTGAGGAAGTTATTAATAAACGAAATGAAGGAATTTATAAGCCAATACTAGGGAGAAGTATTTTAATGAATGAAGAGGTCCCTATGAGTAGAGATTACAACCAAAAACAAAGAGTGGACTTTGGGCTGAGTTTCATTATTACCTATAATCAAGATTTAAGTAGACTGAATGAAACCATCAGGAATAACTGATCAATATTACACAATGATCAGAATGTGGCAAAAAAGTAGGTAAAGCACCAAAAATAGTATATAGAAGGGATAAATCATTCAAAAACCTTTTAGAAATAAATAGTTTTATTAATGAAGTACATACTAATAGAACAGTAGGGAATTTTAAATGTGGGATGTGTACGGATTGTTCCCACAGTTTGGAAACTGGAGAATGTTTTAACTTGAATGGTAGAGATTTTTTTGAACGCCCATTTTGTTTTAGTAAAAATGTGGTTTATATGGCCAAGTGTCATAAATGCTCAATATATTATATTGGGAAAACAAATAGACGTCTTAAAGATAGAACAGGTGAGCATTTATTAGATATTAAAAATCACAAAATGACTAATACCCTGAGTAGGCATATAACTGAATATGATGATCACACAAGTTTTTGAGTAATACAACAAATAGTTAAAGATATGCAAGGGAGAGCATTAGAAGTGGATCTGGATATATGTGAATTGAAATGGCAGTTGTGTTTAAATGCAACTCAGTCTTCAGGTATTAATGAGAATGTTAGCATATCTAGTGTATTAAAGTTAAACATTATTTTAGGTTGTTTTTATGTTGTACTGATGTAGTGTATTTAAATGGTTGAATTTTTTTTAAAATGGTTGAATTTTACTGTAATTATTGTAATGGGTAATTAATCAACTAGATAGTTAAATTGATGCTAATATTTAAGAGTTGGGTTCAATGTATAGAGTTGTTCGGAGGAAGTCGCCAAATTGAGGGAAGAAAGCACTAAACCTTGGTATTTAAGTTTTTGGACTTTTCATTGTCGCAGTGCTGTTTTTCCACCTCAACTTCTACGGTCAGTAAGAGCTCTTTAGTTAAATCTGGATCAGATAGAACAATGCATCTAAGTGAGTGGGTCCTAAGCAATAAACACATTCCCTATGGGCATCCAAGTTGGGAAGCTTATGCCCACAGGTAATGTACATTTTAAAACCAGTTGGCTTGTATGCCATCTTCAAAACAAGAAAAACTGCCTAAAGATAAAGAAACTAGGGGTAGAGATTTTTTTTTTTGTTAAGAACAAGACAAAGGAAGAGTAAAGGGAAAGAGAGCATAACTACCAGCAATGGCAGAAAGAGTACTCTAAAGAGTAATCTTAAAAGGAGGGGAAGAGCACCAATGATGGAACTTTAAAGAGGTACAAAGAAATCAGTAGATAAAAAAGTTACGGGAATCTTGTTAACAATACAGAAAGAATATGTAAGGAAGGTAAGAGAATAAAGATAAATACAATAGAGGATTCTTAACAGTATAAATAAATCTCCAAAGGTTGGGAGTGACAGGATCCTCATCTGTAGCTGTATGGCAGCAAACAAGACCTGAGGCATGTTAGGTTGGCAGGTCATTACCAGAGTCTTGGGTCCAAACCCATTAGCTGAGGAAAGAATAAAAAGGACAGCAGAACAAACTGCTTTATGGAACATCCTTCTCTTCACAATAAGCTGGTTGAGTGAAAAGTCACATTACTATTACAAAGCTAAACTTCCTGATCACTAAATGAGGCAGAAAGGCTGCAGCATAATGTACTGAACAAAAAATATGCCCATTCTGGCTACAATTACTAGTCTGTTAAGTTATGGAGATGTACTATGTTTCTGAAAAAGGCTAGAAATGTTATACAGCCATCTAGAACTGGGCTCTGTAGTCTGACGTCACATTAAGGTAACCTATTCATCTCTCCCCAAACTACTAGTAATATAAACTGAAGAAACACCGTTTTGCTTTATCCAGAAAAATTATCAGAATTTGGCACTGGGCTTCACTAACATAATAAAAACTCCTTCACCAGTAATACTCAAAACTAGTAATCTGACTTCTCTAATCCAGGATCCTAATATTCATACAGGATTTTCAAGATGGTGCTAGTGTTACTGCCAGGCTTCCCACATTCACAAGACACAATGCAAATCATAGAATCCATAATCTACATTTAAAGGATTGGGGGAGTGATAATGCATCGCTAAGCTGATAATTTATCACTATAAAGTTATTACAGAGAAGTGTTGTGTAAAACCTTACCATAACCATAGCTGTCCTCCTTCCACGTTGCAGTATTCATAATATGGGATTCTCCACCTCAGGCGACCCGAATGCCAGCTCCCTAAACAAAAGCTTAAGCCTGGTTGCTGTAGGTGCGTGGGATGTCGCATGTAGGGCCATAACCCAGGGACCTTAAAAGTGATGTCTGCACGCACAGACCTCAGAACTTAAATACCCAGTCGGACAGTCCATTAGAGAGAACCAAATTATGTCCACAAGAGGTGTAAAGTGCCATTTGCTGGCAAGTCTGGCCTCAGTCTAGGGTGAGCCCCATGGTTCTCAGACAGATCAAAAGGAATAAAGGATAGGTGGGGGGGAGGAATACCGCAACATGGAAGAGAAGGACATTATGGTTATGGTAAGATTTTACACAACTATTCTATGTCCTTTTATTCCTATGTTGCAGTATTCCTAATGTGGGAGAGTACCACAGCTAAGGAAGGAAGGGTGGAGGAAGTAGCAGCTGATTCCAGAAAGGCTTGCAGGATTGCCCTAGCAAATCCTGCTCTGGCTCTGGAGACATGATCCAGTTTGCAGTGGCTGGTAAAAGTGTGTATGGTGGACCAGGTGGCTGCCTCCAGAATGGAGGCTGTGTCCAGGCCTTTGAGGAAGGCTTTGGCGGATGCCACGGCCCTGGTAGAATGAGCTCTTACTCCCTGGAGTGGGTCCTTGCCGTAGTGGGAGTAGCAGAAACATATCGTTTTTCTGATCCAGCAGCAAATGGTTTGTTTGGAGACTGCCTTGCCCAGGGCTCTGGGGTGGAAGGCTGCAAAGAGTTGGTTGGATTTTCTGATAGACTTAGATTTGTCTAAATAATACCTTCGTTGCAGTGCACATCCAGTGAATGGAGTATGCTCACGGTCTTTAGCAGGAGAGGGAAAGAAAGTGGGCAGGTGAATGGATCGGTTTAAGGACAGTTAGTTCACCACCTTTGGCATGAAATAAGGGTTGGTCTACAGGGTCACCCTATCCTTGTGAAAGACTGCGTAGGGTGAGCAGACCATGAGAGCTTGCAACTCTGACACCCTTCTAGCAGAAAACACACTAAAGCGCATCAGGAAACAACTTGTAACAATCCGATAGTAATGTCCAAAACATGCTCACTGACTAACATTGTGGATCACAGGAAGATATAAATATAACTGAATGTTTGTCACAAGCTTATTACATTTAAAAAAATTTGATTTAGCTCTTTCATCAACCCCAACATGAACTTCATCAGAATGCATAAATGCTGTGAACAATTTTATAACATTAAATGTTGGCGCCAATAAATAGCAGCCAATAAACATCTGCTATACTTTTAAAGAGACACAAATACATAAACCCATTAATATGAGTAGTTTAAACCTGTAAATTGTAAAAAACCCTATGCTACATGAACATTAATGATTACATAATAAATACAGATAATAAAACTAATTAAATTAATATTTTGTAAAACTGTACTATATTTTCATAAACGGGCTACCAGAACTGGTTTAATGGGAATGTTGTCATTAAATCCTGGATAAGTGGTGGCATCTAGTAATAGCTGCCACTTCACCTCTTTTTCCCCCAATATGCTCTTGATATTTCCACCCCTTGGATTATTAAAGACTTGTTCCACTATAGCAAATTTAAATTGATGATCATTCCCCTTACTTGCTACATGTCTAAAAAAGGCATGGTTTATGTCCTTGTTCCTGATATTGTACAAATGGTCGTATATTCTATTTTTAAACAGTCTATCTGTCTTACCAATGTAGTATCCTGAGCATGTCATACATTTCGCTAAGTATACTACATGCTTGCTATTGCAATTCCCATTTTTAAAAATGTTAGATTTGTTCAAATTATCTAACATAATACTATCTCTAGAATATACTGGCAATAGTTGCAACGACCACATTTACGTGCATGTCCTGTCTTATTGTGCTTCCCTGAGCTATCACTACCCTTTTCCAGGGTACCCTTGATGTTCCTTATCCATTCTGCAGACGAAAATTGATTTACTGTCTAACAAATGGCAAATATCTTCATCAACTTTGTGAATATTCTAACTATCACATATTAATCGCTTAACATTAGCATAATTAGCATAAGGCCCATATTTGACAATACAGCCCCTATTGAAATGTGCAATGCCCACATCAGGCCTGTTCTGATCCTGCAACCCAAAAAGATTTTGTCCTGCTGGGGGGTTAGTGATGATTTTGGAAACTTTAGGGTGAATCCCAAAGCTCTGAAGCAGGGAAATGGTGTATTGCAGATGGTTTTGTAAGGTGTCCTCTCTTTCAGCTAGAATGAGGATGTCTAGGTAGGGATAAAGTTGGACACCTTTGGTTCTGCAAAAGGCTACAGTTGGTGCTAGGCATTTTGTGAAAACTCTGGGTGCAGTAGATAAACCAAAGGGCAAGGCTGTAAATTGAAAGTGTGAACAGGGCCCAGTGAAATTAAGTATTTTCTGTGGGAGGGTTTTATTGGGATATGGAGGTATGCCTCCTTCAGGTAGAGTGTGGCCATAAAGGCCTGAGCTGGCAATAGTGGATGAAGGGTTTGTAGGGATAACATTCTGAATGATGGAACTTTTAGGAATAGGTTTAGAAAGGACGGATCCAGTACTGGCCTCCAGGGGCCATCTTTTTTAGGGACAAAAAATAATCTTGAGTAAAAGCCTTTTCCTTCCTGTTCTGCAGGGACAGGTTCTACAGTTCCGTGATGCAGAAGGTCCTACTGGACCTGTGGAATAAGATGCAGTTGATTTTTGGGGAGGAATAGAATGCCCCTTGTAAGGGGCTTTTCCTTCCAAGAAAGGAAATATCCTTCTTGTACTTTTGCCAGCACCCAGTGGTCTGAGGTGATGGATTGTTGGAGCCATTTTGGTCATGAAAGGGCGGTTTCTGAGCAAGCTGTGAGGCTGCTGGTCTGGAGGAGGTCTGCTTCCTGGTTCCTTTCCTCTGCCTGGATGAGGATGGAGTAGCCGTGGAGGGTGTTCTCTTAACAAAGGTAGTCCTAGGGTAATTTTTGTAATATTTAGGAATGGGAGACACCAGCAGGTGCTTGACGTCTTGAAGCTCTTTACTTTTCTCCTGAATGTTTTTAAAGAGGTCTGCACACTGTTTACCAAACAGGAAGCTATGGTCTAGAGGGGGCATCTAGAATTTTTGACTTGACTGAAGGCGCAGCCATAAATAACTACTTAGTACAAATGCAGTAGCAGCGGACCTTGCAGAGGCCTATGCTGCATCACAACGGCATCTAATAGAATGTCTCGCCACTTGAGAAGCCAGGGACAGTTTGATGCTACCTGCGTCTTGCTAGGACAGTCAGGTATGGATGACAGGAGAGTAGAAGCTTGGGATACCAGGTCCAAAGCATACTTTATCATACAGGTTTGGTAGTTGATAGCTCTGAAGGCTAGTGTGGAAGTATAAACCTTTTTGCCTATCCTGTCCATGTTTTTAGTGTCTTTGTCAGTAGGTAACAGAGACGATAAATTAATCAGTCTTGATCGCTTGTCAGGGGATACAGCAATCACTGCTGGGTCAGCCATGGGTGGTTTGACTTGGAATTTTTGCTCCTCTGGTACTTTATAGAAACAGTCAGGCCTGATAGGGGCCAGAGGCTGAGTGTGTTTTTTTAGATGCTGATGAGACTGCATCAAGGTAGGCAGGGATAACTTGAGGGATGGCTGAACGGGAGGGAGATTCCACTTGAAGAACTCAAAGTATCACTTTTGAGTTTGTCAATCGGGAAGTGTCCCATTTAAAATATTCTTTCTTTTTTGTGATGGTCTCCCCAAAGGTGATATCCTCTGGTGGAGAGTTCCCTTCTATGGATTCTTCATCAGGGGAGTAGCATTCTAAAGGGGAGGCTATTTGTGATGAGTAGGTAATGGATTCATCTGAGGATGAGTAGTAAGCCTCCTGTTCTTCCCCTTCATGGGTGGTGGGAGGGAACAGAGAAGCAGCTGAGGCAGGCCTAGGACTGAGAACAGGAATGGTGGAGGGGGGAAGAGTCCGTGGGACTAAGGGCCATAAAGGCCTGCTGGCCATAACTTCTAAAGCTTCCTCGAGGGGAGTTGCCGTAGTAGACTAACGGATGTCCCTCAACTCCTAAATCGGAAGCTGGTGGGCTGTTCGATGCTGGAGAGGCAGAAGTACTAGGCCTTGGAATCTTGGCCTTTTTCTGTGCTGGTTTCTCCAGGGAGGCAGACTCGGGATCTATCCTGAGCACTAGCTTTTTTAGCCTTTTTTTTTTAAATATAGATTTAGGGTGGCCAAACGGCTTCAGAGGGTCTTAGGTACTAAGGATTGGCAAATTGGGCAAAAGGTAAGGTCGTGTTCTCTGCGCCTAGGCAGAAAACGCAACAGTCGTGCATATCCATATGCGGAATCTGGCACTCGCATTTACCCTTCATAGTGGATATTGGCTAACAGTAGGGTACAGCAAACCAAGCTCAAGCAAGAATTTAAAACAAAATCCCCAACGAGGTACTTAGCTTTAGACATCTTCAAAGTACAGGAATGAAGCTATTGATGTGATGGTCGTCTGCGGCTGTAAAGTTCTGAGGTCTTTGCGTGCAGATGTCACATTTTAAAGGTCCCTGGTTTATGGCCCTATATGTTACATCCCACGCACCTACAGCAACCAGGCTTAAGCTTTTGTAGAAGGAGCCGATGTTCGGGTCGCCGGAGGCGGAGAATCTCACATTAAGAATACAGCAACATAGGAATAGGACATCTAGCACTGCTATAATAACTCTTTAGCGATCATTGCTTAACACTGCACACACTTCTTCAACCTGGCACTGTTAATGATGCATACAGTCATCACAGATGTGCTTTATGCCAAACTTCTAAATGGAAGGATGGTCAAGGGGTTAACCACAGGTTAAACACTACCGTACAATCTAGTCAGCCATCACACAAATTAACCATCTAACACTTGGTTACTTTTACAGTGACCAAACATGCTTAATCTTAAGTATACACCAATCTACTTTCTCACTCCAACACAACACCAAGTCTAAAATGAAAAATACCTTACAGAGCTCGACAGAGAAGATGAAAGAGAATCAACTGTGAAAACCGGTACTAAATTTCAATCATCCAGCATGAAGACCTCATACACCTATACTACAACAGTGCAGTTTCCCCTGCCTTAACAGACCAGCTGGGTATAATAGAATAGTCATGAATTAAGAGACTAATTGAAAATTTAGCTATCATTTATTAGATTAGTGATGTACTGAAACTACCACTGGTCCTGGAACACTACCCAGTATGCAATGCTTTGTGAAATGATCACACAAACACCTTATCTCTGTTTCAGACAGCAGCAGAAAAAGCCTTTTAAGAATGCAGTGCTTATGAAAAAAGCAACGCTATGTAAAATGCATGCCTCTGCAATTAGAAAATGAAGGTACAGAGAGAGTTAAACATTTTGGTTCACTGCACTGTCCAGCAACCTCAGACACAAGAATGATATTTGGAAAAAGCCATGCTATCCTTATAAATAAGTACATTAGAACCTACAACTCCAGCAATAAAAAAATATGGGGTAGATATCTTTACATGTTAAGCAGCTGGACAAAGAAGAGATAAGGAAGAAAAGTCATGCTGCCAGAGTTCACTCAGCATACAACTCTTGGAGGTTATAACACATTCTCTGCCTCATTTACCTGCCATACAGATATCACACATGGTGTGAGAAGTGAACAAACACTTGCAAAAAAAAAAAATAATAAATTTTACCTGTCCAGGTTAAGCCCATAGAGGTGACCTTGGAGTACGGTCTCATTAAGTGACTTTCTCAGAGTCACACAGTTGGCAAACGAAGGTGGAAGGAATACAGCACTGCACCCTGTCCAGAGGAAGTAGCATCATTAACAGGTCAGAGGCTTAGTCCACTGCATTAACTGCCAGATGACGAAGTGAAAAAAATATATACAAAAAATGTATGATTTTGAACGTTTGTGTCTGGAAGTAGAATATTTTTCAATTAGAAAAGTGAAGCTGACCACAACCAATTCTAAATTACTTCATTTTAAAAATATATAGCAGAAAACTGGAAGCTCTGGATCCAAAAAATATTTCTCAAAGCAAGTGGTTTTGCTGAAAAGCAAAAAAAAGCACAGTGTGCTACATTCCTGCAAGTCACTTAAGAGCTCTGAAAAGTAAAGCAGTATAAAGCAGTACCCTAAGCTATATGGGTTGCATCCTGCCAAGGATATCACAACTGGTCAGCTTAACAGTTCAATGAGTATGGTATAAATCAGTGGTTAGTTTAGAATAAAGGAAGTTAGAAGCTTTGAGCTACACATGTACTAGGAGAAAGGGATAGAAACATCCACACCCAGGCATAAAACTTAACGAAGTGAGTGGAGGGAAGGTGTTCTTACAGCAACTATGATCTACTTCAACAACTAATGCTATGTTAAGAATACCTCCACAACTGTACTATGTTCATCATTAGGCAACTACTGCTGCAGCCTAAGTTATATGGGAAGAATACCAGGGCTTAGAAAGAAAGGGAAGAGTTAGAAAAATCAGAGTGTAGAAGCCCCTGAAGAACAGTCCTAGTAAAGCCTGCTCTGGACATAGAAAATGAATCCAGCTTGTAATGCTGTGCAAATGTGTACAAAAGAAGACCAAGTTATTGCCTCTAGAAAATTTCTAGAGTCCACCCCTTTCCAAATACCCAAAGTTGCAGCCAAAGCCCTGGCCCTGCCTTAAAGTACCTTATTATGATGAGTAACAAAAGGCAACAGCATGATACAACCATTTGGACGCTATCTGCTTTAACACATATTGTTCCTTTTTATCTTCATAAGAAATAAACAGTCGATTAGAACTCCTGAAGGCTTTCGTCCGTTTTTGTCAGTCTACTATCTTAACTGCCTGTGGACATCCAGTGTGTGTAAAACTCTCCTCCCACTAAATTTTTGGTACTGGATGGGAAACAGTGAGATGAATAGCTTGGTTCAAAGTAAACTACGAAACCACTTCACCCATAAAAGGAGTTGTTCTCAAAAGTTACCATATCTTTGTGAAAGATGAGAGAAGGCTGAATCATTAGCAGCCTGTACCTCAGATACTCTTCTTGCAGAAGGTGAAGGAACAAGTAGCACTGTTTTATACAATAAAAACTTCAAATCAACCCTTGAAGCAGTTTCAAAAGGAAAAAAGTACAAATTTCTCCAATACAAAAATCAGATTACTAGTAGATACTTGTTCCACAACTAGATGGATATGCAATACCCCTTTCAAAAATTGTCACTTTAGGTAGGGTAAACAGGGGCATGCTCTAAAGATAAACAAGCAGAGAGGTAAATCTTGATAGAATAAGAAATGCCGGTGGATAACAACTCACACACAATTTAAAACCAGAGGCAACTGGGCCTGGAAAGGATCATGGTTCTTTCATTGGCACCAACTGGAAAATCCTTTCCACTTACACAAATATGATTTTCTAGTAGCAGGTTTCTTAGCCTTCTTAATAACTGCTGCAGGGCATCAGAAAACAAGCACTTAAAAGATACCAACATTTCATCATCCAGGCAGTGATATGAATAAATAGAAGGTTGTGGTGCATCAAGCAATTCCCATCCTGTGCGAGTAAATTCATCCTGTGCAGAAGCTTGTACTGGTCCCTTCCCTGGAAATCAAGTTCCCGAGAGCAGTTTGCACAAGAGCAATGTCTGCTCCCTCCTCAAATACAAAGGGTGGATCTTCCTTGCCCAAACAGGACAGCCTAACAACCACAGGGGTACAAAATGTGGTTCTCCCTTGCCCAAAGATGTCAGCCAAATAGCCAAAGTGGACATGCCTGTCTGTTGGTCCTTAGAAGCTTCCCAAGGAGCAACACCAGAGGGATCAAGAATATGTGATAAGCAATCCAAGGTACCTGAAACTGCTGCAACAGGGTCATTCATCAGCAGCTGATGTGAAAAGAAAGTAGTTTCAAAGACGGCAGACACCAGCGCAAATTTTTTCTTCTTGTGGGTAGGGGAGGGAAGAACCAAAGATGCAGGAGATTAGTCCATATCTCTGCCAAAAAAGTCTGACAAGTGGATACTAAAGCTTTGGCAAGTCGATCCTACTTCCTGACTGAAAACTTAGGCTTTGAGAGAAAACTTTTCTTTTTTTGCATGTGTGTGTGAGAACCACAAAAAGCACTAGACTTAGTCACTAGCACTACATTTTGACAGAAAAGTTATACATTTTCTCACACGCGCGCGCACACAAAAATTAAATGAAAGGTATTCAAAGTATTCCTAAAGGGGTAGACATCTGCCCCGTTTTAATAAGTGCTAGCCATCTGTTGATCACTCAAAGCCAGCAGGAAAGAGAGCACATCAATGGCAACAAAGTTCTGAAGGTTTAGCACCCTAACCACTAATTTATACTGCTCTTCTTGAGCTGTATGTGCCTAAGCTTTGGAAGCTGGACGGTTGTTATATTCTTGGTTGGAGAACACCCATATAGCTTAGGTTACTGCAACAATGATCAACTTTTAACACTTGCACTTGTCTCAAAAAGGAGAAAGGTAAAATACCTGGAATGACAGTACTGCCTGCCCAGAACAAATCTGTCATTTCTTCTTTTCATGGGCTAACTCGGAATACAGATGCTTGTATTAGCGAGCTGAAGAACAGAACCACTGACTAAATTTGAGTTGCTTGACTCAACAGGAAAAAAAAAAAAGGTACAACAATGACGAAATAAGGGTCAGTCTATTAAAAGAAACAGAATTAACTATATACAAAAGCTAAGGATGAATCCAGAGCATGTAAAATTACTCATACACAACACTACCTGATGAAAAGTGTGTTAAGTTAAAATAGGAAGTCAGTCAAAAATGGAAATACTTCAAAAACATGTAAAAAGAAAATGGTGTGTTCAGAAGAATTTGCATATTGCTATCCAGTACTATGACAATAAGCACTGCAAAGTAATTATAGTTGGTAGGTGAGAAGGAGAATGTCTTAAATCTTGCAGTGTAGTCAAAACATGCCTATGAGGCACTGTGCCAAGAGTTCAGGTCAGATTGTTGGCAAGAAACTCAGCGAACAAAGAATGTTGAACTTACACTAGACAAGGATAGAGAGGAATATTTTGATTGAACTTACTTTTAAAACAGTAATGCTACTTGGAACTTAGAGCTGTATGTACATGATCTTACTGGCCGCTGCACAGAGCAATTTAAGTAAAAAAAAAAAAAATGCTGACTTGAATATAAAAATAAGATCCTTTTTCAAAGTGTAATCCTCCAAGTAGTGAATTCTCCTAATATTTACACTTCTATTTTTTTTAACACATTTACAGTGTAAAAAACAGTGTACTTAAAAGAATCAATTACACTATGAAAAGAGATTACAATATTAGCATTTGTGACTATGTTGGTTTACATTTATAGGATGCTTACTAATAGGAATACAAGCCTAGCCATAACAATTCCCTGGATATTTCTTCCCACAATATTTACTCCCCTGGACCCCTGTCTAGCACGGTGACTGACATGATCCCCGGGGTGAATTTCCTATCACCCATCCAATCGTCAAGGTTCCTTCTGAAGAGGGCCAATGGAGGCGCTCTGCTTGACATGGGCAGTCTATTCCAGAGTAAGGTGAGTCTCTGGGTCAGGAACCTATCCCTCCAGCATGTTTTCATTGTGATAAGGTTTAGATCCCTGGAGCATGTGGCTCTGAGGGATTGGGATTTCTTTAAGTGGAGCATGTCCAAATGAACAATAAAAGTATGAGCAATAGCCCAAGTAGCAGCTTAGAGGTTAATGACTTGGTTAACGCTGGGCTCAAAAGCTGCCTTAAGCAAAAAAAAACGGGTGGGTCCGCAAGGACACCCTGTCTTGTGGAAAACCACGTAAGGAGATTTGGAAAATACAGCCTGGAGTTCATATACTTGTCTAGCTGATGTGATAGCGACTAGAAAATGTTTTTCTAGGACAAAGATTTTAGATATGACATGGCTTAAAAACTTAAAGGAAGTTTAGGTCAGGGCCTGAAGCACAACAGTTAATCCCAAGGAGGAGAAGGATCCTTTAGCGGAGGTCTACATATAAAAAGCACCTTTGAGGAAAGCTTTACATAATTTACAAGAAACTACTGTAGAATTATTTTCACCTAGGTAGAAGTTTGAAATGGCAGTCAAATGGACCTTAGTAGTAGAAAAGCTAGCCCTTTCATTTAAAACAGAAGCTAAAAAATCAAGTACAGCTGGTACAGGGGCAGAAAGGGTGTCCAGATCCCTGCTAAGGGCCCAGAGTACAAATCTCTTCCATTTATTTTTGTAAATCTTTCTAGCAGCAGCTTTTTCAGAAGATAAAATATGATGGACTAGGGAGGAGAGCTTGGGCTGTCGAGCAATTAGTGGAATTGGGGAAACCATGTGGCATGGCTGTAGAAGGTGAGGCCAGATAAAGAAGAACCAAATCTGGCAAGGCCAAAAGGGGGCAATGAGGATAACTCTACTCTTCAACCGGTGTGCTTTCTGTAGAAATCTGGGAATGAGAGGTAATGGTGGTTAAGCAAACAGAAGACTGGAGGGCCACTCGTGGACTAGAGCATCTCTCGGTTACTCCCACTGTTGGAGGAATCAGGGCAAAGAACCTGCTACACTTGAGGGGAAACACTAATAGATTACAGCATGGCTGGCCCCATTGATGGAAAATTCTCTCTGCTACTGACACAGAGACCACATTTGAAGCATCACAATTAACCTGCTTAGTTTGTCTGCAATCATGTTGGTTTTCTCCAGAATGTTTGTTGCCATTAGAAAATGACTGGAAAGGACTGCCCACTGCCACACACACGGCTTCTCAGCAAAGTGGCTAAAACTTGGTTCCTCCTTGTTTGTTGATGTGAACAGCAACCGTCTCAGAAGGGAAAACATCTTGAAAGGCCTGCAATGCTAGGAAGACTGCTTTTATTTCCACAATACTGATGCGTCTTGGTCTCTTCAAGAGACCATGTACTTTTGATTGTCCTTTCCAAATAAAGCTGCCCCCCCAGATGGGAGGCGTCTGTAGTCACCGTGGCCACGAGCAGTGGAAGAACAAATGGATGGCCGTCAAAGTTTGTTTGAATGAATCCACCAAAGCTATCTTTTACACACTTGTGTGATCCTGACTGGGGCGGATAAAGGATGTCGAAGAATGGACCACTGGACTGACAGCACCCATTGAAGAATTTGCATGTGAAACCTAGATAGAGGAATGAGAGTGAGGGCAGGTGCCATGGATCCCCAAGGTTTGTAAAATTAGTCATGCTGGAAAAGAAGAATGCTGAATTACTTTCCTTACCTGGGATCTGAGTGCCTGAATTTAAGCTGGAGGAAAACAGGTTATATTGACTGAGCATGTACAGACAAGCACCCATGGACTCCAGACTCTGTGTAGATGTGAGTTGTGATTTGCTGCAACTGACTGTGATGCCTAAGTGGAGGCACAACTGGAGTGAGTAAGTCTCTTGCCTGCAGGAGAAGATGCCTGGTTAGGGCAGTTAACAGCCAGTCCTCCAGGTATGGAGACACTTGGAATTCCAGCAGTCTCACGTGAGCTGCTACCACCAATTTGGTGAACACCCTGGGGGTTGCTGTGAGACCAATGGGCAGTGCTCTGAACTGGTAATGAGTGTGTCCCAGCTGGAAGTGCCCATTCATTTTGATTTTATAGTACACATCTTGATCTGACGGAGCACATCCAATCGGCCTTTCGCAATAACTGCAGAATGGACTGAACAATGACCATCAGGAACCTTGAACAGCATATGAACTGGTTCAGTTTGCCAAGATCCAGGATGGGTCTCAAGTCCCCTATCTTTTTTGGCACCATGAAGAATCTTGAATAGGCCCCGGATCCTTTCTGGTCGGGGGGGGGACGGGACGGGACCTCGTAGGTGTCTCTTTGTAGCACCTTTTCTATTTCTAATGCTGCTGCTGCTTCCCTCTGGGTGGAACATGGGGTATTTTTCCATTCTTGTGGGGGGTGAATTTGGGAAAATGGTAAGATATAACCTCTGGATATAATTCTCTGCACCCAGGAATTTTTCATTATGGACAACCAGGCACTCTGATGCAATCACAAATGTCCCCAGACTGCCTTCAGAGGGGAGCAGTTGGGCCCCTTTTCAAGAGTGCTGACAGGGTTTGTCAGAGGAGTCCCGGAAGCCCAGATTCCTTGGACCACCTCTGCCACAGGGGCTGACTTTTGTTTGAGATCCTCCTCTGCACCTAGCAGAACCATCTCGTCGTCAGTCTTGAAAAGGACTCTGAGCTTTATAGAACCGCATCCTTCTACCTCCTGCTGATAAACAGGAAAAGGGTCTTTAAGGGGTAGAAAAACTTATCCCTATGGCAGACAGGGTTGTTCCTTCTTGCTCACATCTGGAGAGGATGTCCTTCACTTTAGGGCCAAATAAGGATGATCCATCACAGTGAGCATTGATTAATAAAACTTAAAGGACTCAGCAAAGTCACAAAGTTGCATCCAGGCATATCTCCTAATGGCTATGCCTGAACTCACCACCTTATGAGGTACCTGGCCACTGCATGAGATCAGCCTCAGGGACGCATTAGAAATCTATTGAAGGGTGGCCAGTTAGAGAGAGAATGTTTTCTTCCTTGGTCGACATGGATCCAGAGAGATCTGGAAAGTTCGTTAGTCAAATCTTTCTGTAATGTAGTATGCCAGGTAATTCAACAACCGCACAGCGGAGGTTGCTAAAGTGTACACATGCTCACCAAATCTGTCTAAGTTTCTGGACTCCCTATTAGGTGGATGGACAGAACTCTGCTCCACAAGCTTTTTTTTGGTGGCCTCTGCCACAACCATGGCTTCAACTGGGACTCCCTTGCTCCAGTAAGACCTGCCCTGGCAGTGGCTAAAATTTTGTTGGGACATTTAGAGAAAGGATCCACCACATCCAGTTCATTTCATGGCTGACCAGAATTGAGATCTACAGGTTCATCAACTAAGGGAGGTACCCAAGATGCAGCCAGGCCAGACCCAAAAGCCTCCAGAATACTGACCCCTCTTGGGAAGGGGTACTGAAGACCAACTATCTTTCTATTTCAAGAGCTCTAGAATGTCTCCAAATGAGATGTCTTCAGGTGGAGATATAGAGGACCCTTTTTCATTGAAATCAGTGTCACTGGTGAGAGATTCCTGGAGGAAATCTAGGGGTCTCCTTTTACACATTCTCTTCTGAGGGACCTCATCAGCTGGGTGGTCTGGTGAGGTATCAGAAGAAATTGGGGAGTCCTGAGGGGCTGTCTGGAGACTTGAAAAGGCTGACTGTCCCAATGGAATGGAATTATGAGGCTCAGCACAGATATAGAGGACCCTTTTTCATTGCAATCAGTGTCACTGGTGAGAGATTCCTGGAGGAAATCTAGGGGTCTCCTTTTACACATTCTCTTCTGAGGGACCTCATCAGCTGGGTGGTCTGGTGAGGTATCAGAAGAAATTGGGGAGTCCTGAGGGGCTGACTGGAGACTTGAAAAGGCTGACTGTCCCAATGGAATGGAATTATGAGGCTCAGCACAAAAAACTAAAGGAGGTAAAGTGGTCTGATCCAAGGGGGTAGGGGTCCGTTCTCTAAGTAAAGAGAAGGCCCTCTACACAATCTCGAAAGCGGAGCACCTAAAGGAAACTGAAGTAGACAGCAATGGAGTTGATACTTCCCAAACTGTCGGCTCCTGCAAACCCACAAGCACTCAGCATGAGGAAGGAGTCAGACACGAGCTGTCCAGTGCCTAAGCTCTGAGAGGCAGGTATGGCTCTGATGGCTTCACAGTCAAATCTAGTCCCCCAGATCTGGTGCAGATGCTTAAGTCTCCTCTGACTCCGAAAGGCTCGTAGCCGGATGACTCGGGGAAGTAACTGGAGTCAAAGAACAGACTCTCTTTGAATCCGATGAAGACAACCCTATGGGTCTCAGATCAGAGGAGGAGATACCAAAGGGGAAGTAGTCATAGGTTGGCTCACGAATCTGATGGGAGAAGGAGCAAGGAATACCCCCCATCTGGATCTGAGCTTGGAGTACTTTATCATCCTATCCATGTCAGCCTCGGACAAATTCCTGGAAGACTTGAGAGAAGAGGTGGAAGATTGAGGTCTTGAATGTTTACAGGAGGACTGCTCCAAGAAGGGTGAAGGGAGCCTAGATGTTACTGGACTAGCAGGGGGAAGAGGTGACTAGATCGGGGGTGATTCTGATTTTGAAGTACATGGATCCGATGTGGGCTGATCCACTTTTCTTCATATTTTAGCAGAAGACTTGGAGGAAGCAGCTGATGATGATGTGGGATCCAGTGACCTCTTGCAAGAGTCTTTATCTTTGTGAGCTGAGTCAGGCGTTCGCTTGGTTTTCTTTGAGTGGGTTTCAGCCCCAGATGAAGAAGTGGAAGGGACTACCTTTACTCTTCCTGTGAAAACTCGAGTTGAAGCTAGAACAAATGGAGCAGTCCGCATCTAAATGTGTGGCTCAAACAATAGACTTATTCCCCGTGAGCATCTGAATTTTTTATTTTATGCCCCAGGTAATGCATTTTTTTAAAGCCGGGAGGTCTGTCTGCCATACTAGCCTAACTAAGCTATGGAAAATAGTAAACTAGAAAAACAACTTTACCTTCTTTCTTTTTTTAAATATATACAGAGTAGAAAAAGAATAGAAAAGATAGCTATCAACAACAGCAGACAAGAATCACTCTAAACAGAAGAGTCGAAGAAACAAACTTTAGAAAGCAAGGTATCAGCAATGGCACTAAAGTACTGAGAAACTGGTAATAACCGCTCAGGAAAAAAAAACTTGAAGGAAAAAAAGAAAAAGGGTAAGCTGAGAGGTAGGTGAGAGAAAGGAATGAATTAAAATACAAATTTTAGCACAAAAAAAAAATATATATATATATTTTCTAGGAAAAAAACACCCAAAAACTTGAGAGAGGATCCGCAACTGTAGCTATATAGTTGCAAATGAGATATGGCGTATGTTATGTTAGGTTGGTGGGGTGTTATAGGTAAATAGAGGAGTTTGAGAGTTTCTGGATCCAAAGATATGGTGGAAGCAGCCAAATCAGATCAGAGACCCATCAGTTGAGGAATGAATTAAAGCTGCTGCATTGACTGAGATAACATAAGCTACAGTTAAGCAGCAAATGTAAAATAAGAGTGACAAGTCTGAAATATATTGGACAGTTTCATACCTGAGAGAGAAAACTGGTGCAGAAAAAATTCAGAGCAACTGAGTAAATACCAAGGCCAGAAGATGATCAAGCATTACAGAGGTTTCCAAGAATGTTGCAGTACTTTGCAAAATCTGTATCTTTGACAACTACACCTCTATGAATGCTGTCAGAAAAAATACAGCCTAGAATTGGAGCTATGAACAAGGCAGTAGTTCTGAAATTCTTCAGAAACTAGTTAAAATGCAGTAAAATTAAAATACTACAACGTGAATAAGTTGGCTATGTTGCAAGTAAGAATAGTATAGGAGCTGTGATGCTTAAACAGAACAGACTAGCTGCTTATGGGACAAGACCATTTACAGATGCACAAAACTCGCTAACAGACAAAATGTGAAAGATCAGCAAGTGTATAGATGTAAGAAACTCCTCAAACACTACTGCAGTAAGAAAGGTCATGGAGAACATATGACAGCCCCCCTTAAAATTTCCAGAAAGTCGCTGTTAAAGGCTTCACCAAGAATGCAGGCGAATTTTACTTAATCTACTGAAGAGTGATGTGAAAAGGAAATCTAGAAAAAACACTACGCACAAAAATATGCTGCACACTTACAACGATGAATGAAGAGCTGCTAGAAAAAAAACATTTGCATATCACAGTTATCGGTGAAAGCAGCAAAAATCCTAGAGATACAGTAACACTAACTTAGCAATGTACTTGCCAAAATCCTTTGCAGTGAAATGATATGCTGACAGAAAATTGTAGGTTAACAAAATTCACCATTTTTTTCTTTAAGAAAGCAGCTATGACCAGTTCTTAATCAAAACACAAAAACAGAAGCCCTTACTCAACCAAGATGAATGTTTGAGAGAATACATGACTCATACCTGGGAATAAAAGTGCAAAGAAACAGCAAGAGATGCAACATAGTGCCTAGGTTTGTCAGTTCAGAGATCTGATATCTGGCACTACAACCTATATGAACAATACAGTTTGTAGTGCAGATAGAATCCGTAAGAGCAATACAGGATACTCTAGAGTAGTCAACACCAGATCTGTGGGTAAGAGTGGGCACTAAACTGAATCAATATAAATAAGCCACGTATTTCATATGCGCAGACTATTAGGTTCATAGATGTGTACTACACCAACAATCACAAGGGCCTTTTTACACCTAGACATGCATCTCAAATCTGTTCTGGTCCCTTGATAAGTGTAAGCAGGGGCTTGGGAGACTAACCACTTGCAGGCTACCTGTGTCCATTAGAGACATAGGTGCCAAACCAGGGATGAATTTCCTGTTCCCCATCCAATTGTCCAACATTCACATGAATTGGGTTAGGAAGGAAATTCACAAGGATGAGGAAAGCCTATTACAGAGAAGAGGTAGTCTCTGGGATACATACCTGTCACTCCATCAGGTCCTATTTATATCACAGGCAAGGTTTAAAGTCTTTAGAATGGGTAATTCCAGTGCTGTGTTTTACGGACATGTAGTAAATCCATTATGGTGGTGTCTGACATTGCCTTGTGAGCCACGAATAGATCTCCCCTCAACAGCCTGAAGGACACAATACAGGGACAGGGCCTTGAAGCAGTCTGCACAGGACGTGTTACTTGTACCCTGTATTCTTTCTTTATGGATGTTGGGGGCACTGTACTCAACGAAAAGTCTGATGAATGCTGAATACAGTGGAACAATGACCTCCTTGGACCAAGATGCCATACCTCTGTTTATAAGTTACACAACATAGAATAAATGGACTTCCTCACTACTGAGGACACATGATAGTCAAAAGCTGATTACTGTGCATGTCCCCAACTACTGGGGTCAACTCTTAGGGGGTGGGTGTGTTGTCAGTATGACAGTTACCAGGGGAGGATGACTTCTCAAAGGATATTGTGCATTTCTTGGCATTAAGAGTTTAGTCAATGGCTCTGACATGAATTGTTTGCGTCAGCCCTTCATAGAGAAAGTACAGTTGTGTAAAATCTTACCATAACAATAGACGCCCTTCTCTTCACTGTTGCAGTTTTCTTTATAATAGGGATCCCTGCTGACGGCAGTCTGACATCCTGCCAGCATAACAAAGCCTTAAGTTGTAAAAGGGACATTGTACATAACACAAATGCTCCCTGAACTCAGTGTAAGGCATAAAGGTGATGCACGGATGTATCATCCTCAGAACTGAAAAGCCCAAGGAGGAACGACAGTCCAAGGAGAAAAGAGGGAACATGCACATTCAGGAGGAGAAAGGAAACTGGGAGAGGAAGGAGGGTGTGAATACTCTAAAAATGATGGCTAGAACCCAAGAATCCTGAGTGGTCTTTAACCAAACTGGAAGGGACAGGGAAAGACTAAGAAAGAGCAATGTGACGGAGGCAAGAGGGACAAGGATAATCAGACAGAACCTGTTTTGTCTGGAAAAGGAGGCTTCTGAGTATGAGTAGACTTGATAGGAGGAGCCTTTTCACCACCCTTTTACCTTTGGGAGGGGAGACGAGACTGTGGAGAAAGGCAGGGTTATAGCAGGGTAATTCCTCTGAAACTTGGGAACAGGTGAAACAATAAGTTTCAATTCCTGAAAAGCCTTACCCTTTTCCTGAAGGAGCTTAAAACAATCAGCAGCAGCACCACCACACAGATGTTTATTATCTACAGCATCATCCATCAGCTTATAGCCTTAATATCAAGCAAAGGCTGAAGGCAAAGTGAGGAATACCTCCTCAACACAAACAAAAGCAGCAGCTCTAGATGAGATATCGGCCAAATCATAACTACACTTAACAGAATGGCAAGGTACTTGAGATGATGACCCTAGTAAAGAAAGAGCTGAAGTGTTCCCTTCAGAGTTTGGAAGATCTGAAATAACTTGACAGGCCTGAGAGAGAAGAGAGAAAATACATCTGGTTGGGTAATGCACAGCTTTAAAGTTCAGGGTAGTAACAGTATAAATGTTTGTACCCAACCCTTCCACAGTTCTCCTATCCTTGTCAGAGGGAAGCAGCTTTGCAGAAGGTAAAAGCTTAGATGGTTTATCAAAAATAACAGAAGGGTCAAGCAGAGGGGCAGTTGTAAAAGAATTTGCAGTCCTCGGGCACTTTATAAAACCCATCTTAGGAGTAGGGGGCTGGGAGTCAGAAGCTGCAGAAAAAGGTGTATAACAAGGCAGAAAGAACAGGAGGGACAGCAAAGGGCTTGGGAGACTCCATCTGAAGGGGTTCATAATACCTTTGCTGGACATCTGAGACTCGGGTACAGTCCCACTTAAAAAGAAAAACTCCATCATATAGGAAACTATCACCAAAAGAAATCTCAAAGGGAGAACAAGGACAAACAGATTCCGCCTCTTTAGAGTCACAGTCCAAGGGAGAGGGAATATGGGAATAGGTCAAGGATTCTTCATCAGAATCCAAATCCTCAGACAAAACCTGCTCCCTAGGCCTCTTAAAAGGAGTAGAAAACCAAGAAGGAGGAACAGAGACCCGCTGAGAGAGCTTCAAAGCCATAAGGGCATTAAATGGACCATGTGTGAAATCCTGCCATTCATGTTGAGGATCCTTGTGAGCAGGAGAAAAATGTTTAGTTTTCTGCTTCTTTTCAAGGGTATGTCAGCCCTAAAGATCTTCGGTGGCACAGACCCCTCACGACACTAAGTGTAGTGGGAATCTCTCCAACAAGAATTTGTGGAACACTCCCTAGGCTCTTCAGAAATAATCAGCTGCTGATCCCCTGAACATCCAAAACTGACATCTGCAGAGCCTTTTGGGATATGTGAAAAGCTGGATCCATGACAGCCTCTGAAACAGTCGTGGCAGAGGAATCAGACTGAAAAAACAGATGGTCCTCTGGGCTTTCACCAGCCTTGAAAAAGATGCCCAAGCAGACGCAGTACAGCCGAAGAATCTGACAGTTCTTTCTTGGTAGTCTTCTTCGCGGACAGCTGAACGTCAGGCTGTGACAATTCCTCCATGGTACCCTATGCCAACAATTTTTTAAGACGTTGGTTCTCTTGGTAAACGGCTAAAGAGGAAAGATGACTATGCAAGTTCTTTGGAACAAATGCCTGACAAATATGACAAGACATATGGTCATGAGAAGCACCTAAGCAAAACAAACACTGCTTGTGACCGTCCTTGTGGGGAATCTGCCTCCTGTACTGGCATTTCCCCTTTCTGGATGTCATGAAACCAAAATCAATAAGAAAACCCCCCAATGAGGCACTTAACTGCAAAATGGCTTGGCAACCAGCAGACGAATGAGTATTCAGACCACTGGTTAAAGATGGTGTTCAGCCTGGTGACAAAGAAGTTCTGAGGATGGTACGTCCATGTTATGCCCTATGCTGGGCGCGGGGAGCAAGTGCAAGACATACAACATCCCTTTTACAATCTAAGTCTTTGGTATGCTGGCCAGATGTTAGGCTGTCCTTGGCAGGGGATCCTTATTGTAAAGAATACTGCAACAGTGATACAGGATGACAATTTGTGTCGGTGGAGATTCTAGGACTGCTCCTAATTTATAATCTGCAAATTTAGTCCACCAGATGCCAAAGACAGTGGTCTTGACTTCAGAGAAATAAATACCAAAAAGGAGCCATTCCAGGACCAATCCCTGAGGGACTCGGCTTGTGACTGTCCTCTTGGCAGATGAGGACTCCCCAATTCTAACTTCCTAGGTCTTGTCTGTGAGCCATCTGGGTATTAAAAGGGTTTATACCTAACCTTCTGAGTTTGTCAACAATGCTTGCATGGGGTATTATGACAAATGCTTTGGCCACGTCAAGGTAGGCAGTGTGAACCATTTTGCCCTCATCCATGGCTTTGGTGACCTTCTCAAAAAAAAGTCCACTAGGTTAATTAGTTATGACCGGCCCCTGACAAAACCAAATTGGGTTGGGTCCAGTGTCTGGAGGTTTCCTATGTCACTGATACTTTCCATGGCTCTACATACAAGACTAGTGAGTCTGTAGTTTCCAGCCTTTGTGCAGAGGGATGACTGTTGCTTTTCTCCATTCTTTAGGTCTGAAGCCTGTCTGGAGGATACAGTTAAATAGCAATTCCAGATGGCCTGACCAGTCATGATTCATGCTATTTAGAAGGTATCCTGGGACAGTCTGGGCCCATTGATGCAGGGTTTTTGGCCTTAGAAAGTACAGTTGTGTACACTTACCATAAATGTATATGTTTGAGTGGATTCACTGTTGCAGTCATCACATTTGGGTTATCCCTGCCAAGGTAGCCCTTAGTCGGCCTGAATACCAGAGTATTTCTGCTTCAGTTGCTGTCACTTCAGGACTGATGTCAGGTATTCAGGAGTATAAAGTAAGGCAGACAACGCCATTACATCAGTTTTTCTTACCCTGTCAGGAGCCCCCAAGTAGGGGCCAGGATATGGTGGAAGAACCCCACCAGTAGAAAGTAAATACCAAAAAATTCCTTGTAAGGTAAGAGAGAGAGAAAAGGGGGATGGAGGGAGGGAAACCAGGACTGCAACAGTGAATACACTTGAACATCTACATTTACATTAAGTGTACACACACAACTGTACTATGTTCTCGTATTTCACTGTTGCAGTCATCACATTTGGGTCGATTCCCAAAGCTGAGGAAAAGGGTGGAGGCAGTCAAGAAAACTAGGGGCTGGCTAGGATGCCCTGCAAGACTGCAGTTGCAAAGCCTGCCCTGGATTTGGAGAAGATAGGCAGATGGTAATACTTGGTGAAGGTATATATGTCCATGTTGCAGCCTCCAGGATGTCCCTGGTGGGGACCCCTCTGAAGAAAGCTGCAGAGGTGGAGACCGCTCTGGTAGAGTGAGTCCTGACTCCCTTAGGGGGAGGTTTCCCGTGTTGCTTGTAGCAGAAATGGATGCAGTGTGCTATCCATTTGGAAATGGTTTGTTTGGATATGACTTTGCCCTCTGCTCCTGCAGCAAAGCTGACCAACAATTGATCAGTCTTTCTGAATGATTTAGTCCTGCCTAAATAGAATCTCAGCTGTCTGTGCACATCTAGAAAGTGCAGTATCCTTTCCCCCTTGTTTTGTGTGTTAGGGAAAAAGGTGGGCAAATGAATCGATTGGTTGAGAGCCATACTGGACACCACTTTTGGCATGAAGGATGGGTTAGTCCTGAGGGAGACCCTGTCAGCATGGAAAGTGATGAAGGGCTCTACAGACATTAGTGCTTGTAGCTCGGATACTCTTCTAGCTGAAGTGATGGTCAGAAGCAAGGCCGTCTTCCATGAGAGAAACTAACTCTGCTGAAGCTGCTGGTTCAAAAAGGGGGGGGGCAGGGTGAGCTTTTCCAACACAATGTTTAAGTCCCAAGCTGGGGAAGGTGCTCTTCTGGGTGGCCACAAGCTGCTAGCTCCTCTTAGGAACTGTTTGATGAGAGGGTGTGAGAAAAGTGGGTGCTCAGTGTTGAAATGAGCAGAGATAGCAGAGGCATGAATTTTAAGAGAGGAAAAGGAGACACCATTGTGTAGTAGGTCAGCTAGGTAACCCAGGATGAGAGGTACTGAGGGCGGTGCCGTATCGGCTCCCTTAGCCTGGATCCAGGTGCAGAACCTTTTCCATTCGTCAGCATAAGACTTTCTAGAGCTAGGGTGTCTGGCCTTACGTGCAACATCTAGAACCTGTTTACTGAGATTGGCAGCTTGGTCAGAGGTCAGGGAATAAGCCAGGCTACCAAATTGAGATTCTGCAATTGGGGATGCATGAATTCTCCTTCCCTCTGGGTCAAGAGTGTTGGGATCTGAGGAAGATGCCATGGTGGCAGAGGGGACAGGCTGTGCAGCCAGTGGGTACCAGTGCTGGCGTGGCCAGTCTGGAGCAATCAGAATTGTCCTTGGTTTTTCCTCCCTTATTTTGAGCAGTACCCTGGTAATGAGCTAGTGGGGGAAATGCATAGACCAAGAGGTTGACCCACTGGAAGGATAGAGCATCCACTTTCCAGGCCCTGCAGTGAGGTTCCCTGGTGCAGAACTTGCTGAGCTGATAGTTGGAGTGGGAAGCAAAGAGGTCAACCTTCGGGGTGCCCCATTTCTGAGTTATAAGGGTGAAGGCTCTTTGGTCTAGCTGCCACTCGTGTGGGTCCAGAAGATTTCTGCTTAAGTTGTCTGCCAGAGAGTTTAGAGAGCCTGGCAGGAATTGTGCTGACAGGTGTAGTTGCATGGCTGAGGCTGTGTGCCACAGGGTCATGGCAAGCCTGCACAGAGGGTAGGAGTGAGTCCCGCCCTGCTTGTTGATGTACCACATTACAGTGGTGTTGTCTGTTTTGATCAGTAGAGCCCCTGAGGAGAGAAGGGGTCTGAATGCTGTCAATGCTTGCTGGACAGCTAACATCTTATGTGCAGATGTATTTGATGTGGGCTCCATTGGCCCTGTATGCACCTGCCGTCCAGGTGTGCAGACCAGGCATAGTCTGATGCATCTGTGTTGAGGGTCTGGGTGGCATGGGATGGTGAGAAGGGTAGTCTTGTTGTGGTAGCATGCTGCTGCCCACCAAAGAAAATCTTTCCTTAGGCAAGGTATCACTGGTATAAGAGTTTCCATGTCTTGACAGTGTTGACACCAAAGGCTTTTTAGGTATCACTGAAGTTTCCTCATATGCAGTCTAGCATATGGAATGAGTAGAATGCAAGATGTCATGAATCCCAGAGCTTGCAGGATTTTCCTTGTGGATAACTGGGGTCTGGTGGCTAGTTGAGATAAAATTATTTATTTTATTTATTTCCAGTTTGATTACCGGGGAAGTCCACTGGGCCCTGAGACCCGTTTTCAGTGGAGGCCCGGGGAGAAAAGCTCCAGATGTACAAATATAAAATACAGAAATATAAAATATGAATGATACATTGAGGTGATCAGTTTTGTACAATAGAAACATTCATTATTGCAACAAAGTCAAATACTACTTCACTAAGGTTATTCTAAAAGGTTATACAATCATAAGCTGTTCTTATAGGGTAATTTAAGACAAAGCATTATTTGAGCACATTCTTAGAAGGTTATACATTTGTAAAGGAATTCTTATAGAGTAGTTTGAGAAAATGCAATTATATAAGCACATAGAGAAGAGAGTTAAGAAATCTATTTACAATATTTACATGAAGCAGTATGAAGATAAGTCTTTGGGACATTTTGAGCGCAATGGAGCACTCCATGTGGTATGAATATGTACTTGGATAGTTTTTAGTTGAGGTGGACTAAAGGGCAGCCTCACCTTTTTACACTCTAGGTAGGATATTTGTGAGTTTTTGAATAGTTTTAGGTAGGGTGAAAGCAGGTGCATTTCCACTTAGTGGACAGATGTTTGAAAAGCAGAGTTTTGAAATTTTCAGTGCTTGATATAGTTCTTAGAGAGGAAGGGAGAGAGTTCCAAGCCTTACCGATAGTGAAGGAGAGGAGAAGCTGGCCAGCAGGACTTTTAGGTTTCTAGATATCAATCAGATTTTGATGTTCAGATCTGAGAGATCTCTTAGGGGTGTAGGGAGGAAGGATATTAGCTAGAGCAGGACAGTTAGATGGCTGAAATATAAGTTTGTGTGCTGCTGTGAGCTGCAGATAGGTTAGGTAGTTTGGTAGTTCTAGCCAATTTAGGGATTGAAGGGAAAGGCAATGATGGGTGGAGTTTTTACAGTTTGACGCAAATTTAGAGATTTTGTTATAGCAGCTTTCTAGTTTGGAGCTGCTGGAGTATGACAAGTTGGTTAAGAGAGGGGCTCCATAAAGTAGAGAGGGCAAAAGGTAGGTAGTGGCCAGAGTGTGCCTTGTGGTGAGAGAGAGAAAGTGATTATTCCTGTATAGCATGCCTAGTTTTTGATGTTTTTTTTTAATATTTTGTTGAATGTGTATGTCGAACTTTAGGAATTCGTCAACTGTAACACCGAGGAGTTTTGCAGAGGGAACAACTTCAATAGTGGATTTAGAGTTGCTAAGGACTTTGAAAGTATCTTTATTAAAGGAGTAAGATTTTCTAGGGGAGAAGAGGAGAATTTTGGATTTGTTAGCATTAAGGGAGAGGTGGTTTTTATGCATCCAGTTTTCAGTGGTTGAGAAGGCAGCTTGGGTTTTGAGAAGCAGTTCAGAGCTGTTTGTGGCAGAGCAGACTATGGTTGAATCATCTGCGTATTGAATAATTTTGGCATCAGGGATAGCAGAATGAAAGTTATTAATAAAAATATTAAAGAGCATGGGTCCCAGGATGGATCCCTGTGGTACACCTGTTTGGGTGAGTAGGAAGGAGGAGATGGAGTTTTTCCATTTGACTGCCTGAGACCTATCAGATAAGTAGCTAGAGAACCAGGATAGAGAATTAGGAGATAGATGCAGGTTTGATAGTTGAAGGAGAAGATGATTATGAGAAAAAGTGTCGAAGGCTTTAGAGAGATCAAGCAAGACAGTAGAGACCAGGTGACCCGAGTCTCAGGCTTGATTGATAGTTTCTAGGTAGGATAATAGAGCAGTAGTAGTGCTATGACCAGAACGAAAGCCATGTTGGGTAGGTATTAGAAGATGGTTTTGGGTTAGAAAAGGCATAAGTTGGGAGTGGAGACACTTTTCTAAGATTTTAGAGAGAGGTGAGAGTAGAGCAATGGGGCGAAAGTTTGAGATGTTGGTGTTCTTGCCTCCTTTGTGCAGTGGAAGGATATAAGCTGAACGCCATAATTTGGGGACGTAAGATTCGTTAATAGATCTGTTAATAATGATGCTGATCGGGAGTGCTATCCCATCTGCAGCACATTTTAGAAAGGAGGAGGGAATATTGTCAGGGGCATTAGAGCAGGGTTTAAGTTTAGATAGAAGTTTTTTTATGAAGTTAGTAGAAACAGGTTTGAGCTCAAATCCAAGGAGAGGGTTATCGGAGGAATTGGAAGGAGAATGAATGGGAACAGAAGGGATATTGGTAGGGAAGGTCTTAGTTAGGTCAGATATTGTTTGTAAGAAGAAAGAATTAAATTCTGAGCATAATTCTAGGTCAGATTTATTTGGGTCAGGACTGGGATTATTTTTGGAACCGGGATTAAGGAGAGAGTTTATTGAGTTCCAGAATTTTTGGGGGGTTTTGTTATTGTTAGACTGGAGGTTGGAGTAATAGGATTTTTTGTCCTTGGTAATTTGTTGTTTTACTTGGTTACGTAGTTGCTTATATTGGAGCAAGGTGTTGGGCAGTTTATTGTTTTGGAACAGTTTCCATAGTTTATCCCTTTGATGCATAATTTGTTTAGTAAGTTTAGATAGCCAAGGAGCGGTATTTATTTTTACCCTTTTATTTCTGATAGGGGCGAGAGAGTTAAGTGTATCTAAGAAAACAGAGTTGAAGTAGTTGATAGCAGCATCAAGAGGGAGAGTTCTAAGGTCTTGCCAGTTCATTTGTTTAAATAGGTTTGAGAAGGTTGTAGGGTTGAAGTTACTAAGATTACGAGTTAGGATGTATTGATGTTGGTGAGGGGAAGAGTTGGTAGTGCGATGAATGAAGGCTGGCAGGTGGTCACTAATGGTGTCTGGAACTGTTCCAGAATTAGTGATTTTGTTTGGATTGGAGACTAGGATCCAGTCAATAGATGAACCTGGGGGATTAATTTTGTTGGGTCTAGTTATATGCTGGATTGTTTGGGTGAAGTTATAAAGGTTGATGGCAAGGGAGGGGGAGAGAGAGTTAATTTTATTCCAGTCGATATTTACATCACGTAAGATGTATGTTTCGTAGTTAACTTTAGTAGAAGCCCATTGGAGAATGTCTTCAAGGATGGGGATATTATTTCCAGGGGAGACATATAGGGCAATAATACAGATGTTTTTGTGTCTATTTAGTTTCAGTAGTCCAACTGTAAGTTCAGTATTTTCAAATTGAGGAACTGGAATTTGGAGGGGAATTACAGTTAGTGATTTAGAGTAAACTATGGCAGAGCCTCCACCTTTTTTATAGGTCAGTCATTTCTAATAATATGGTATCCAGGGGGAAGTATTTCTGAATCAGAAATATGGGGTTTAAGCCAAGTCTCTGAAATGGCTAAGATGTCTGGTTGGTTGTGGGTTAACCAGGCCTGGAAGAGGTGGACTTTGTTATTGAGACTTTGAGAGTTCAGGGTGAAGATTTTTAATATGCTTGGGGGTAAGGGAGAGGGAGTTGGGTGATTATTGTTGTCAAAGAGGATAGGGCCAGGATTGGGGTGGATATCTCCGGCTAAAAATATAATATTGAGTAGGAAAGACTTGACAAATGTTGGTATAGAGATAGAGGGTTCAGTAGGAAAAAAGGTTAATTTGTGTGTAAATGTAGTAGTGGATAGTATTTTGTAGTGGAACAGATGAAGTTGATTGGGTGGGATTAGAAAAGAAGAGATAGAATGGAAGTGAGAGAAAGAGTTATGGAGAAGGGAGTTTGAGGGGGAAGTTATTTTTGTTGGGGGAATTGCATATGCAGAGGAAGAGTAAGAGCCAATATAGGATAAAGGAATCAGAAAGAGAAGGAGAGAGCAGGGGACTAAGTTGTTGGAGGATTGAGAAAACCATGGTTGTATAAAGTGGGAGAGAAGGGAGTGTCAGTTGAAGTAAAGAGTATGTTAGAGGTGAGTAATGAAAGTATGGAGAGAAGTAGTTTATCTGAAGTTGTATGAAGGAGGCAGGGATGAAGTAGTAAGATGTTTGGGAAGTAGGAGTATTGAGAGAGAGGTGACAGAGGAAATGTATGAGAGGAGATTGAGGAGATTGGGTAGGGGGAGTGGAAAGGAGAGGCAGAAGTTGGGTAATTTAGACTGGGTGGATTAAGTGTAGTTGTGAGGGGGGAGAAGAGCTAATTGGTTAATTGGAATAAGGGGTGGAGAGATTGAGGAATAAATGTAGGAGTGCTAGGGGCGGGTGAGATTTGGGGGCAGGGTAGGGGAGCGGAGTGAGCCCACAGGGCGAACGGAGCGGGTTCAGACTGGAAGGATGAGAGAGTCAATCAGTGAGCAGCAGGCTGCTGCAATTCACCTTACTGGAAGTAAGGGTGAGTGTTGGTTAAACTTGTCTGAGGTGGTGGAGAAGAGGGGAAGCAAAAGGGCAGAAGTTGAGGAGTGCAGCAAGTAGACTAAGAGGTATGTAGGCAGTCTTGTACAGCCGAGCTATACTTGGGAGATGTAGCAGGGGGACAGAGAAGGGTGAGAATGTAAGGCAGGACTAGTGGAGAGAGCTGGCCTGGAAGGAAAACAGAAGAGTGTAGGAGTTATTCAAGGGTGAGGGAGAGACAGAGAACAGAGTTAGCTATTTTATCAAAAGAGGAAGGGGCACTTTGCAGATTAAAGAAAAGGTTAGCAAGGGCAAGATAACGAGAAATGCAGGGCTAGGAAGGTGTATGGCTGCTGGGTAACCTGGCTAGGTAGCAGAACTTTTTAATACATATAGGAAAAAATAACAAAACAAATTTGAGAAAGTAATCAGTTTTACTACTTTGGTTGGGGAAACACATACTTTATTGCTTCCCAAGGTACAGGGCTCTGGTATAGGACAGCAAGTAGCTTTACTTCTTAATTGAGGAGGCTGGAGTTATTTGCCTGTTGTCCTTAGTCTTCATTCAGGGATGGTCCTTTAGTCAAGAGCAGAGTTAGAAGGTATGAGGCTGAGGGGGTTGGAGAGAGGAGAGAGTAGGAAGAAAAGTACAGTTTTGTACCTACCACAAATGTAGATGTTCGAGTGCTAATACAGCTGCAGTCATAACAGATGGGTTCTCCTGCTGTCAGGCGAGTCCTCGGTCGGCCGAATTCCAAAGTCTAGGTCCGGCGTCGGTTGTCGTCGCTTCTTCCCTGACGTCAGTGCGACAGGGGTATAAAGGAACCAGCAGACGCCATTTTCTTCAGTTTTTCTTGCCCCAGATGTCAGGTGCCCCCAGAAGGAAGGCAATACATAAATTGGTGTAATAATGCAGTGCAATATAATCAAAATACAGTAGTTGCAAGCAAATACATCATAAATGAATACCCCAATCAGGTTGTATGAGGATGTGTTAGCCTATAGGCCTGTCCCAAGAGGGGAAGGAGGGAGGGAAACCTGGACTGCAGCTGTATTAGCACTCGAACATCTACATTTATGGTAGGTACAAAACTGTACTATGTTCATCGTGCATACAGCTGCAGTCATAACAGATGGGTAGAATCCCAAAGCTAAGAAAGGGGTGGTAGGCACTAGGTGGAACTAGGAGGAGCCAAAATGCCCTGTAAGACTGCAGTGGCAAAGCCTGCTCTAGTTTTGGAGTATAATGGTAGGTTGTAGTGCTTGGAGAAAGTATGCACAGAACTCCAAGTGGCTGCTTCCAAAATATCTTTGGTAGGAACTCCTCTGAGGAAAGCTGCAGAGGTGGCTGTGGCCCTGGTGGAATGAGATCTAATGCCTGTAGGTACAGTTTTGCAATGAAAGGAATAGCAAAAGCGTATGCAGTGGGCTTATCCATTTTGAGATTGTCTGTTTGGAAATTGGCTTTCCTTGAGCTCCTACAGCATAGGACACAAAGAGCTGTTCTGATTTTCTGAAAGGCTTTGTTCTGTCCAAATAATACCGCAGTTGTCTGTGGATGTCCAAGGAATGTAGTAATCTCTCCCCTTTGTTTTGAGGATTAGGATAAAAAGTAGGTAAATGTATGGCCTGATTTAAAGCTACCCTGGATACCACTTTAGGCATAAAGGACGGGTTGGTTCGTAAGGAAACTCTGTCCTGATGGAAGATGATAAAAGGCTGCACAGCCATGAGAGCCTGTAGTTCTGAAACTCTACGAGCTGAGGTGATAGCCAGAAGGAAAGCTGTTTTCCAGGACAAATATTGCAAATCTGATGAGGCAGCTGGCTCAAAGGGAGGCAAGGTCAGTTTTTCCAGAATGAAATTAAGATCCCAGGCAGGCATTGGTTGTTTCCTTGGAGGTCTTAGATTCTTTAGCCCCTCTGAGGAACTGTCTTAAGAGAGGGTGAGAGAATAAAGGTGGATCAGTGTTGTATTCTGCAGAAATGGCTGAGGCATGGATTTTGATGAAGGAGAATGAAAGTCCACTGCTTAGCAGCTCAGCCAAATACTGCAGTATTTGAGGTAAATTCAGTTTTCCAGGATCCTGGCCCTTTTTCTCATTCCAGACACAAAACTGTTTCCATTTTGCAGAGTAAGCTTTTCTAGTTGATGGCCTTCTGGCCTCCAAAATGACATCCTGCACCTCCTTGGAGAGTAGGGTCTGTTGTGATGCTAAGGAATCTTCCATGCGGCTAGATTGAGTGTTTTTAGCTGGCTGTGAAGAGTTTTGAAGCTGTGCTGAGTCAGAAGAAGAGGCATTAGAGGCAGGGTCCATGGTGGGGAATGCGTTAGGCTCCTCAGGAGTGGGTACCAGTGTTGCCTTGGCCAGTCCGGAGCAATGAGAATCATCTTTGGTCTGTCTGCTCTGGTTTTCAATAGAACTTTGGGCAGCAGAGGAAGAGGTGGGAAGGCATAAACTGTCATAGATGTCCAACTGAAAGAGAGAGAGCGTCCACTCCCCAGGCCTTTGGATGGAAAATCCTTGAGCAGAATTTTGTCAATTGGTGATTTTTGTGGGATGCAAAGAGATCTATGTCTGGCCTTCCCCCATTCTTGGATTATTTCTGTAAAAACTTTTGGATACAATTTCCATTCGTGTGGATCTGTCATATTCCTGCTTAGGTCGTCTGCCAGCGTGTTTTCCTTGCCTGGCAAGTACTGTGCTTGTAGTTCCATTTGTAAGTCCATGGCCATGTTCCAAATTGACATGGCCAGTCTGCATAGGGGGTAAGAATGTGTTCCTCCCTGTTTGTTTATGTACCACATAACTGTGGTGTTGTCCGTTCTTATCAATAGTTGACCTGGTTGTAGAAGGTCCTTGAAAGCTATAATAGCATTTATTACTGCTAGCATTTCCTTTTGATTGATGTGAAGGTGCTTTTCTTTTTGGGACCATTTGCCCTGAATGCACCAATCTGTCATGTGCGTCCCCCAGGCGTAGTCCGAGGCGTCTGTTGTGATGACTTGATTTGCTTGAGGCTTGCTGAATGGAAGACCTGTGTTTGTTTGGCATGCTTGAGCCCACCACAGAAATTCCTTTTGCAGACATGGAATTAGTGGTATAATTGTTTCCAAACTGTGGCTGTGTTGAGACCATATGTTTTTCAGGTACCATTGTAGTTTCCTCATATGCAGCTTTGCACATGGGATTAGTAAGATGCAAGATGCCATGAATCCCAGAGCCTGCAGGATTTTCCTTGCAGTCAGCATGGTGCAATTTGCTAGTGCTCTGAAGTATTGAATTAGTTGCCCCTGCTTCTCTGGCGTGAAGTACGCCATCTGGGTGTTTGTGTCCAAGTTGGCACCCAGGAAAATTATCTTCCGAGAGGGTATTAGTCTTGATTTCTTTTTGTTGACTGTGTATCCCAGAGAGTTCAACAACATTATTACATAAGCCAGATGTTTCAGAAGAATGTGCTTGCTGTCCGCTTGGATCAGGCAGTCGTCCAAATAGGGATATATTTGTATCCCTTGAAGTCTGCAGTAGGCAATTACTGATGCCAGGCATTTCGTGAATACTCTGGGCGCAGTAGGTAAGCCAAAGGGCAATGCAGAGAATTGATAATGGGTTGAACCTGCAAGAAATCTGAGGTACCTTCTGCAATTTTGTCTGATTGGGACATGCAGGTATGCCTCCTTGAGGTCCAATGTTACCAGCCAAGACTCCTTGCCCAGCATGGGAAGAAGTTGCTGTAGAGTGAGCATCTTGAATTTTGGTACGAGTAGAAATGTGTTTAGGATGGATAGATCCCAAAATAGGTCTCCAATCTTTTCCCTTCCTTGGTACCAGAAATAGCCTGGAATAAAAACCTTGACCTTGTTCGTGCGTAGGTACCTCTTGAATAGCTTTCATGTTTATGAGATCTGTAATTTGCCTTTGTGCCTCTGCCCTTTGATTGTGTGGCAGGTTTGGCATGCCTCTCATTTTTGGAAGGGTGTGAAAATGGAATTTGTAGCCTCTGTTTATAATGTCCAGGATCCATTTGTCCTTTGTGACAATATGCCAATTTTTTGAAAATAATGCCAGCTTTCCTCCTAAGGGGGCTGCCATTTGAGACTTGCTTGGCATGCAAAGGGGAAAGTCATTGGGTTTGCTTTCTGAAAGACTGCGAGTTATCCTCACCACCTCTTTGTGTAAGAGCTTGCCATTGTCTGCCTCTAAACGATCCTTGGGATTGTCCTCTGCCCCTCGGGCGCCTGTATCTGCCTCTTTGGGGTCTGTCCGTGGCAGGAAAGGACCAATTTTTGGAAGGCCAATTTCTACTGAAACGTGGGGGTTGTACCTGTAGAAAATCTTTCACAGTTTGCATTGATTTAGCCTTTTCCTCCATTTTCCTTAATACCTCCTCAGCATTAGCACCAAATAGTACATCCTTTTGAAGAGGGGCGTCTAGTAATTTAGCTTTGACATGATCAGGCAAGGCTTGTTCCTTGAGCCAGGCATGTCTACATATGACTGATCCTGTAACAGCAGCTCTATATGAGGCCTCTAGAGCATCAAAACTACATTATAAGGTATGCTTACCCACTTGTTCTGCACTATGCATCAAATCCTGCAACTCCTTCAAGTCTGGTTGTTCAGGTTGTGACATTTTACTTTTCAATTGTGATAACAAAAACTGTTGGTATTTTAGCATATGGAACTGACAGTTTAAGGCCCTCATGGTTAAGGTAGCCGAGGTATATACCTTTTTTCCCCACCTTTCTAAGGATCTGGAATCTCTCTCGGAAGGTAATGGATTTTTAGCAGTGGAGGCCTTAACTCCCTTGGGGCCCTGTGAGATGGTTTCTGGGTCGGCAGCATGGCTTTTGTATAGAAATTGGTGAGAGTCAGGAACCCTGTAGTACCTGTCAGGCTTAACTGGAGCTGGAGGCAGAGAGTCCGGGTTAAGGCAGGCCTCCGAGTAAACATCATCTAGGATGTCCAAGACAAGAGGTATAGCCAGAGGCCTGTGCTGAGGTAGCAAGAGAAATTCCCTAAGCCTTTTCTTGGAATCTGAATAATCTTGGCCTTCCCAGTGGAAGTGTTCCCTTAAGGTATGCAAAGTTTCCCCAAATGAGTAATCCTCTGGGGGGGAATACAGAAGGGATGGACTCCTCCGCATCAAAGTCTTCAAAAGGGGAGTAAAAATGTTTCTGATAATCAGAGTGCTCTGAAATAATGGAGCCCTGATCAGAGGAGGGGGAATCTTCCTCCACTCTGGGCCTTTTGTCCGGTGGGGGTTGAGAACCTCTGATAAGAGTAATTAAATCCTCAGCTATTTTAAGCATCTGTTTTTTAGGCATGGGGCCTGGAGATGGGCCCTGTGTAGCTTGTCTCAGAGTGCATGGTAGCTTTAGACTTAGTGAAAGCCTTGACGGAGAAAGAAGAGGAAGGTCTGAAGACACCTTGAGTGGAGGTGGACCTGTCCACATTTTGAGTTTCAACGCCAAGAGTGGCTTCGGTATCTGTAGTCGGGGTGTGGGCCGAGGAGCCTGTGACCTCGGGCACAGGAAACACCACCAAAGAAGTGTCGTCGGTAGTCAGGGGCTGCGTAGGCACCTCGCTGAGAACCGGACCACGTGTAGTCTGCTTTGGCGTGGTGTCGGTAGAGGCCGCGGACCTCATGTGTCGGTTCTTATCTTTGCGTTTTTTAGACAAAACTGGAGTCGGAGTATCTGACGACATAATATATTTAAATGTTTTCCCAAAATAATGCTGGGCGAACTCCGCCCGACGCTTAGTAGTGCGTTTGATGAATGTAGCACAAAAGCAACAGACCGAGACATCGTGGTCTGGGCCTAAACAAGGTATACAGAGGGAATGAAAATCCTTGTGCGCTATTTGTTTCCCACAAGAAATACAATTATTAACTTTGTCTGACATCGGTCTGAGGCAAGAAATGTTTCCCCAACGGGGTACTTAGCTTTCAAGAAGACTTCGGTTTCAAAATTTTCGTAATCTCAGGAGCTGGCCGACCGGCACTTGCGAACTGCTTCTGCTTCGGGCACCGCGCGGCAAGAAAGACTGAAGAAAATGGCGTCGGCTGGTTCCTTTATACTCCTGTCGCACTGACGTCAGGGAAGAAGCGACGACAACCGACGCCGGACCTAGACTTTGGAATTCGGCCGACCGAGGACCCGCCTGACGGCAGGAGAACCCATCTGTTATGACTGCAGCTGTATGCACGATGAACATCCAGGTTAGTTTAGATACAAGGTATAGGCATTTCAGTCAATACAAATATTAAGCACAGCATTCATGTCAGTGCAGTTCAGTCAATACAAATATTAAGCACAGCATTCATGTCAGTGCAGCAGCCTTCAAGTTAACACAGCGATGCAACAATTCAGTCAATAGACTAACCTTAAATACTAGTAATAGGTTAGAAAGTAGGCTAGTTCACAATATTGTTAGCATGTGCACTTATAGGAATAGGCAAGAACACAATATTCTATGCTGTAGGCTAGCAGGTATGGACTGTAAGTATCTGCTTCAACAATGTGTATAATTTAGTAGAGTAATTGTGCAGATAAAATAAGAATATAAAAAGAAATAATAAAAAATAATAGATCACTTTACCCAAGATGGCTCCTAATGTAAGATGTCTACACAGGGTAAAATAAGCTATACTACCCCGCTACTTCAGAGGTACTGCAGTAGGAAAATAGCGGGTTGAGAAGGGAGGTTAGGTGCAGGCACGATCCACACCCAGTGCTTGTTGGTAGTTAGTGTGCCAGCCCTGCTAGATCTACCTTAAATAGTGGAACGCCATCCTATTGTTGGGTATGTGTATCTGGGAGGGTTTACGAGTTCTCCTGCTAAGTCACCACTTAAGCGTTGGAGAGAACAGCATGGCTTTTATATCAGCCGTATAGTCCTGATGTTGTGTTGGTGTACAGCGGTGATATTATATTAACCGCAAATGTGTACTTTCAGTGCTTATAAGGCTGAATAGGAGTGTGGATAAGGCTGACTAAGAGGCGCTGGATGAACAGAAATGTTGGAAGCGCTTTTGCACTAGTATTGTTTACACCAACAGTGTCTCCAGACCAATCAATCTATTGCTGGCAGATTAGAGATGTGAGCACCCTTGGGCTATGGGGAAATGTAAATAAGAACTAAAGTGCATGTCGAATGCAAGTCTGCTCAGCTGGGCGGGAAGAGGAGAGCAAAATGAAATAACAACGAAGCGCGTTCGATTGAAATCGAGCGTTTTCCAGGAGAATTAACCCAGGCCTCCTTACACTGAATAAAATAAGTTATCTTAGGCTAAAATCCACATAAAAGCTGAGCGAGCTACTGAAAATATGAAAAGTATTGCAATTGTCCTTCTAAAGTGAAAGTGAGGTATCAAGCGCTGTGCAACAGGAGTAGAGTAGCGTGCACTCATTCCAAGAGGAAAGCTCAGATGAGAAGCACCTCCACAAGCAGAAACTAAGGCAAATTGAACAGTATATGCAGAACACTTAGTCGCGAAGTACAATACATCAGGCAGGACAATCATTAGGTGTGTTACTTCGAGGCAAAGTCGTTTAGCAAGCAAATATGCACATCAGTAATCAATGAGATACAATTTCAACAGTTGAAGACATGCAGCCCATAATCATTAAATAGCGACCTAGAAACTTAATTGTGCTTTAACGGGCTAGGCAGGAATTCAAGCAGTTAATTGACAGTATTACAGGATGCTTTTAATACAAAAACAGCAGTGCAAACACTTACATTGTAAGAAGAAAAAGACGCTACGGCCAGGAAGAACTCACAGCAGCCAGAGGGGAAGTTCCAGTAATTAAGATGGCGCCACGCAGATCTCTGGGATTAAATAGACTACTGAAAGGAAGTGATGAGGGAAGGGGAGGGGAAACAATGTGCAGGCTGATAGAGGTGAGAAGGGGCAGGGAAGAATGGGATAGGTGAGCAGGAATCAAGTGGGAGTAACTGTTAAGTATGTAATGAGGGGTAGATGGAAAAAAGAAAAGAAAAAGAAAAAAAAAATAGGCTGTCAGGTAAGTTTGCTTTTCTGGTGTAAGGAATGCCATCTGGGATGCTGTGTCCAGGCTTGCTCCCAGGAAAATAATTTTTTGGGTGGGTACTAGTTTGGATTTCTTTTCATAGATAGTGTGTACCCTAGGGAAGTCAGTAGGCCCTTTACAAAGGCCAGGTGCTTCAGCAGCTTTTCCAGTCTGCCTGAACTAGGCAGTCATCCAAGTATGAGTAAATTTGAATATTGCTTTGCCTGCAAAAAGCAATGGTGGGAGTCGGACATTTTGTGAAATCTCTGGGAGCAGTAGATAAGCCAAAGGGAAGCACAAAAACTGAAAGTGCACAGATCCTGCCCTGAAATGTAGATATTTTCTGCATGATTCCCTGACTAGGATGTGGAGGTAGGCCTCTTTTAGGTCTAGGGTAGCTAGCCAAGCATTCTTGGAGAGCATAGGTAATAGTTGCTGGAGGGTGAGCATTTTGAATTTTGGTATCACCAGGAAGGTGTTTAGAATGGATAGAGGATGGGGTGCCAGGTGCCCTCTTTTCTGGGCACCAGGAAGAGCCTGGAGTAGAAACCTTGGCCTATCTGTTCTGCAGGAACGTGCTCTATTGCCCCCTCACAGAGAGCAAGGAAAAGACTTGCTTTTTGGCCTCTGCCCACTGGTTTGGAGGAAGATCCGGGAATCCTTTTGGGGTTGTTAGTGTGGGGAAAGAAAATTTGTATCCTTGGGACACTATGTTGAGGACCCAGCGGTTGATGGTAATGGAGGCCCAGGTGCTTGCGTGAAAGGAGAGTTTTCCTCCCAGGGGGAAGTGCAGGTGGGCAGAGGGAGGGGGTGGAAGTGGAGAGTCATTGTGAGTTCTTACCACGAGGGGGTGGTTTTGCACTCCCTGGTTTTGAAGTGGAAGAACTCCAATGCTTTGACCTCTGCATTCCCTGTGGCTGTTGACGGGGGGGGGGTCTGCTTCCCCAGGGTCTGGGCTGAACTGACCTGAAGGGGGTAAGAAAGGAGCAGTGCTTGGAGGGGCAATGCCTATTGCACCTGGGTGGCTGGACCTGCAGGAGATCCTTAACTGTCTGCATAGATTTAGCTTTTTCTTCCATCTTTTTTAAGACCTCCTCTGCCTTGGTGCCAAATAAGTTGTCTTAGTGCAAGGGTGCATCCAATAATTTAAATTTGACATGGTCTGGCAAGGGCTGTTCCTTAAGCTAAGCTTGCCTTCTAAGGGCAGAACCGGTGACTGCTGCCTTGCAAGATGCTTCTAGGGCATCAAAACCACATTGTAAGGTGCGCTTAGTTACTTGACTTGCAGAATGCATTAACTCTTGTAACTCTATTTTCTGCACAAGCAGGGAATGAAGATACTTTTTGTTTGAGGAGTTCCATGGTATGTTGCTGATATTTCAGCATATGGAACTGACAATTTAATGCTCTAACAGCAAGAGTAGCAGAGGTGTATACTTTTTTACCCCATCTGTCTAATGCTCGGGAATCCCTATCTGAGGGGGTGGGATTCTTAGCTGAAGTTGCTTTGATTCCTTTAGGTCCTTGAGAGATGACCTCGGGGACAGCAGAAGGATTTTTGAAAAGAAATTTGTGAGAGTCAGGGACTCTAATAACGGTCAGGTTTCCTGGGAGCAGGAGGGTGTAAAGGGTCAGACTGGATTCCATAAAAACATCATCCGCAATATCCAGGACAGGAGGAATGGCCAGAGGTCTGTGCTGTGGAAGATCTAAGAATTCCCAGTGTCTCTTTTTTGACTGAGGATAGTCCTGAGATTCCCATTGGAAATGCTCCCTTAAAGTATGTAGGGTTTCCCCAAAGGAAAAATCCTCAGGTGGAGAGGCTGAAGGGATGGATTCCTCTGCATCAAAATCCTCATAAGCAGAGAGGGGTTGCATATCTTCATATTCAGATGCATCGGAGTCATCGGACTCCTGTTCAGATAAAACTACTGGGGAGAAGTCTCTTTTTCTTTTGGAAGGGGTAGCCTGGCTTCCCCTAATAAGCATTATAAGGTCTTCTGTCATTTTAGGTATTTGAGACTGAGGCAAGGAAGCGGCTACCTGAGCCTAGGTAGTTTTTTTGGGTGTGGTTCGTACCCTGGGCCTTAGAAACTTCAAAAGAACTGAAGATGTGAAAGAAGTCGTCAGTCTGTGTAGAGTATCGGTACTGCAAAGTACTTTCTCAGAAGCCGGTGTCCGCTCAGCAGCTCCGGACCCATCCAAGGTAGAGACATCTGCAGGATCCTTAGTCGAAGTGTCTCCTGGCATACCGGACTCCGAAAGGATCTCGGTAGCAGCCTGCGAATCCACAGAAGCGTGCATCAGGTGCTGCGAAAGAGCCTCACTGAGGACCGGAGAACTGGCGACTAACTTAACGGAAGAGTTTTCGGCAGTTTGGGACCTGTGTGGTCTTCTCTCTGTCGTTATCCTTATTTTTTTTGGAAGATCGGTTGTCGGATGGCTTACCGAAGCCATATCGGAATTAGAGGACTGAGTGTGAAAATATCTAGCTACAATAAGGGCCAGACAACATATAGTTCTGGCGTTGAACAAAGGACAAAAGTGACAGCAGGGGACATCGTGGTCTGGGCCCAAACAGGTGACACAGTAAGAATGAAAGTGTGTGTGTGGTATTTGCTTTCCACAGGTGAGACAATTGTTAACTTTTTCTGATATTGGTTAGAACAAGAAAAAAGGATCCCCAATGGGGTACTTAGCTATAGAAGACAAACTTAGAAACGAATAACTCAGGTAGCGACCGACTGGCACTCGTGCAAACTGCTTCTGCTTCGTCCTCGGCAAGAAAGACTGACGTAATGGCGTCGGCTGCCTGATTTTATACCACTGACGACCTGATGTCAGTCCTGGAGTGACAGCAACCGACGCAGAAATACTAAGCCTCTGGTATTCGGTCCGACTGAGGGTTACCCTGGCAAGGATAGCCCAAATGTGACGACTGCAACAGTGAAACACAAAGAACATCCTATGCTGTGCACGAGGAAGACAAATCTGTGCAAAAAGATGCACAGGTACATGGCAAGACAAACATACCAAAGTTCAAGGAAGCACAACCAGAAATGTCAAAACTAGCATTGCCGGAAGAAAAGAAACTGACTGAAAACTGAGGGCTGAGACTCAGAGTGGAGCTCCCAAAGTCAAGTTTCCAAAAAATGTTACTGTGTGACAAGATGTTCAATCTATCCTGTAAAATAAGCTAAATGTGGATGACTCAGAGGAAACTACACAAACACAAGGACTCAGTTAAAATGATACTAAAGAAGAAAACATATGTAAAATTAGTTTTATTTTAAATATAAACATCAGCTCTATTGTGATGTAAACCACTCATGAAATGCTAGTACAGCATGAATGCTATCCTTCGTATTAGTTTGTTTCTCCTTGTATTGCTATCTTGTATTTTTTATGTTGTGGTGCATTTACACTGCACAGCGGTTTTAATCACATTCTGTTTTCCGCTGCATACTTAAAACAGGAAAGAAACCAAAGCTGTCTCTAGTCACAGAAATTAGATTTTCACGACCATTTCACCCTTGCCGTTTTGTCCTTGAACTTGGTTTCTAGCGGTCTACCCCCTTATGTTAATTTCAGCAAACAATTCATTCCCTTATCTTTCATTGGCTGGCAGTAAGTTCAAAAGTATAACTTTCTAAAACCACTTCCCTCAAACTATTTAAATTTATTTGCCTTCCTACTACATTCCACAGAGCTAGAGTGGCCACCACTGCTGTCCAATTGGTCTTGTTCTTTTAAAATTAGTGGCACTCCCCTTATACCTTTGAAGCTTGGGTTAACCTCTCTTCCATATTTTCCTAACTGCTTAGTGCACACTGCAATTCTTAGAACAGTAACATTTTTTCACCTTACTTTTAAAATCTGCAACATCTGAGAGAAGTCTAACATTCACTAGAAAGCATACATTCTGCTTGTCAGTAATCATCTTGGGACTAATACTTCTGTTTTGCTCCTGGTGAGAGAAGGAGCAGATGAACATAATTTCTTAAGATTTCCTAGACACTACTGATTACTGGGAAGCCTGACAACTGCTTCTCAGGAAACAGCTTGGGATTTGTGCTGCCTTTTTGCTCTTGGTGAGATTAAGTGCAGAGAGCCATTGATTCCAAACTGTCTTGGACTGGGCAGTGTGTGTGTGGACTTTCTTGATAGGTCTGATTGCTATCCAAGGCATCTACCTGAAGGCTACAAGCAAGCCTGCAGCTCTCTGCAATATGTGGGATGTAAATGCTGATAACCAAAGAACTTGTTTCCCCGCAACTCATCTTGGGATTAGTGCTGTTTTGCTTCTGGTGAAAGCAAAGGGATGCTGATTCCCAGCTGTTGAGAGACCAGCAGTAGTACCAGTAGCCAGGTAGCAGCCAAAAGGTGAATCACCACTGCTCATTATTCCTGACAAACCAAATTATGTCTTTTTCAATAGGTACTGCTAGATTAGCTATCATATAACAACTCCCTAAATACTTCATCCGCAAATCTTCAGGGTCTACTAATGTAGTTTCCCCCCCACCCATGTATGCTGCAAGCTCCAGTTTTCCTCCCTCTGGAAACAGGGCTCAACAGTTTACTCTCACCCTGCATTGCCAGTCAGATTGCATTAGGTGTTCTAAGACAGTGTAGCAACTGCCTTATGCTTACTGACTGCTCACTACTACTACCAGTTGATAATAAAAGCCATGAGAGATGTAAATATTTAAGAAAACGGATGCAATCCTCTCATCAGTCCACTCTCAATATCATAGCTTCACAGCGCACTACTAGACCAGTAACATATGTAGAGTCTGTAAAGCAAAGTTTGCAAAGCCTCCTAGAACTTAATGCAAATTATCTCAGCCTCCAGTATACAAGGTCACACCTAATCCATTCACACATACTGCAAATCCTAGAACTCAATGTAAATTATCTCAGCCTTCAGCATACAAGGTCACACCTACACCTCCATTCATATATACTGCAAATCCACAAAACTCAAGAGTGTCATGAGAAAAGCACATCTAAGCCCAATAGACCCATTAAGCCTGCTTCATGCAGGGAAATGTTTTAGCCATACTTGACTACAGTTAGGCGTACAGACTCCACACACTCCAAATTGGAAAAAAAAGTACAGTTTTGTACCTACCATAAATGTAGATGTTCGAGGATCCACATTGCTGCAGTCCTAACTATAGGGTAGTCCGCTGTCCAGTCGGCCCGAATACCAAAGTATATGGCTGACGTCGGTCACGGCGCATTAGACTGACGTCAGTACGTCAGGGTACTAATGCGCATGACCGACGTCATATCCTCAGTCTTTTCTTGCCCCAGATGTCAGAAGACCCTAAAAAGACAAGGCCAAAACCAAAACACACCAAACATACCTGCACCAAAAACATATACAATATATACAAAGGTACCAGAACATAATCTCACCTACACAACCACCCCTAAACACAGAGGGGAAGGAGGGAGGGTAAATTGGACTGCAGCAATGTGGATCCTCGAACATCTACATTTATGGTAGGTACAAAACTGTACTATGTTCTTCATTCCACATTGCTGCAGTCCTAACTATTGGGTAGAATCCCAAAGCAGAGGTAAGGGAGGCTGGCAAATCATAAGGAAGCAGGAGCTGATAACATGCCTTGCAAAATAGCTGTGGCAAAACCAGCCCTAGACTTAGAGTAGAGAGGAAGGTGGTAATGCTTAGAGAAAGTATGCACTGAACTCCAAGTAGCTGCCTCCAAAATATCCTTAGTTGCCACCCCTTAGAAATGCTGTTGAAGTGGCAGTAGCCCTAGTGGAATGAGGCCTAATCCCAGCTGGAATCTCTTTGCCATGATGGGAATAACAAAATGCAATGCAAAACCCAATCCACCTAGAAATAGTTTGTTTTGACACAGGCTTGCCCTGAACTCAAAGCAAAAGAAACAAACAACTGCTGAGACTTTCTAAAATCCTTAGTCCTGCTTAAATAATAACGCAATTGCCTGTGTACATCTAAAGTGTGCAAAATCTTTTCCCTTTATTTTGGGGATCTGCATAGAAAGTAGGCAAATGAATAGTTTGGTTTAAAGCCACACTAGAAACCACCTTAGGCATAAAGGAAGGATTAGTACGTAATGATACCCTATCCTTATGAAAAATCAAAAGCTCAACCGCCATAAGGGCCTGTAACTCAGAAACCCTTCTTGCAGAAGTAATGGCCAACAAAAAAGCAGTCTTCCATGACAAGTATTTCAGGTCAGCAGTAGCTGCAGGCTCAAAAGGTTGTAGAGTAAGTTTCTCCAACACAAAATTGAGATCCCAAGCAGGAGTAGGAGCTCTACGTGGGGGTCTTATATTCTTTGCCCCCCTAAGAAATTGCTTGAATAAAGGATGTGAAAACAATGGTGGGTCACAATCATAGTGAGCTGAAATTGCTGCAGCATGAATCTTAATGGAAGAGAAAGACAAACCTTTGTCCAATAACTCCGTGAGATATTGAAGAGCCACACTCAAATTAGGCTCCGAAATCTCCAAATTCTGTGCTGCAGTCCAAAATAAAAATCTCTTCCATTTTTCTGCATACACTTTCCTTGTACTAGGTCTTCTGGCTTCCATAATCACATTTAAAACCTGTTGAGGAAGTTGAGACCTGCTGTCTTTCAAAACAGAATATGCCAGGCTGTTAGATGAAGAGTTTGAAGCTTGACATTGAGCAGATGACCGTCCCTCTGAGACAATAGGTGTGGAATCAAGGGTAAAGGCCATGGAGGCTTCCTTACCAGACTCCTCAGTAATGGGTACCAGTGCTGCCGAGGCCAATCTGGAGCTATTAAAATCATCCTTGGCTTGTCTTGTCTGACCTTTAGAAGCACCTTTGGGAGAAGAGGCAGAGGTGGAAAAGCATACACATGAAGATTTTTCCAACTGAAAGAAAGAGCATCCACTTTCCAAGCTGTGTGATGAAATCCCTTCGTGCAAAACTTTGGCAGCTGGTGGTTTAGTGGAGAAGCGAACAGATCTATGTCTGGAGTTCCCCATGACACTGTCAATTTTTGAAATACATGAAGATCCAGTTTCCACTGTGGGGATCCATGATTTGTCTGCTTAACACATCTGCTAAGGAGTTCTGTGCTCCCGCAGAAACCTTGCCTGAAGAGTTAGTTGCAAGCTGAGCGCAGTCTCCCATAAAATCATTGCTTGCCTGCACAATGGGTAAGAATGTGTTCCCCCTTGTTTGTTGATGTACCACATGACAGTTGTGTTGTCTGTTAGAATCAACACCTGCCCTGGAAGAAGTAACTCCTTGAAAGCCATTAATGCAAACTGGACTGCTAACATCTCTTTCATGTTGATATGTAGATGCTGTAGTCTGGCAGGCCACTTGTCTTGTATCCACTTTCCATCTAGATGAGCTCCCCAAGCAATGTCTGAGGCATCTGTCGTTAGAATCTGACTTGCCTCTGGCCGGGTCACAGAGAGTCCCTTGTTTAGGTGACATTCCTGAGCCCACCACAAAAATTCCTTTTGAATGCAAGGTATTATTTGAATGACAGTGTCCAAATCCTGGCAGTGCTGTGTCCATAGATTTTGAGATACCATTGTAGCTTCCTCATATGCAGTTTGGCATTGGGAAGCACCAGAATACAAGATGCCATGAACCCTAAGGCTTGAAGGACTGTCCTTGCAGTCAGCCCGGACTGAAGAGATAATTGATGGAAGTAACTGGAAAGATTCTTTTGTTTGTCCGGGGTTAGAAAGGCCATCTGGGCTGCTGTATTCAGTCTCACACCCAGAAAGCACATGTCTTGAGAGGGTACTAGACTGGACTTTATTTCGTTCACAGAATACCCTAGGCATCTTAGCACTGCTATGACATATTCCAAATGCTGTAGAAGGTCTTCCTTTTCTTGAGCCAAAATCAGGCAGTCGTCCAAGTAAGGATAGATTTGAATTCCTTTTAGCCTGAAGTAAGCTATCACTGGAGCCAGAACCTTTGTGAATACTCTGGGCGCAGTAGATAAGCCAAAGGGCAATGCAGAGAACTGATAATGAGAATTTCCAGCTCGAAAACGCAGATACTTTCTGCAACTTAGTCTTATAGGCACATGAAGGTAAGCTTCCTTGAGATCTAAAGTTACCATCCAGTGATCTTTGCCCAGTAGAGGTAAAAGCTTTTGTAACGTCAACATTTTGAACTTTGGAATGTCCAGATAAGTGTTGAGGATAGATAAATCCAAAATTGGTCTCCACGTGTTCCCCTTCTTTGGTACTAGGAACAGGCGAGAATAAAATCCTAGGCCCCTTTCTGGCACAGGAACTGACTGAATGGCTCCTATTTGGAGTAACAGAGAAATTTGTCTGCGAGCCTCTGTACTTTGTAGAGGAGGAATGTCTGGCATGCCTTTGAAAGGAGGCAAGGTATGGAAATAAAACCTGTAACCGTGGTAAATGATATCCAGAACCCATTTGTCTTGGGTAATTAAATCCCAATTTTCTTTGAAAAGAGACAGTCTTCCTCCTAGAGGTGCCGCCAGGCGAGAAGGTACTGGCAGCCGAAAAGGCAGGTCATTGGGTCTGCTTACGAAAGGACTGACCCCTGCCCTCACCAGAAGTCTGAGCAGGTGAACTCCCTGTCCTAGGCCTAAAAGAACCTTGAGCTCTGCCCCTACCACGTCTAGACCTACCCCTAGACTGGAAATCATAAGCAGGATAAGTCCACCCCTTAGTAGGCCAATTTCTACTAAACTTCGGAGGCTGCACCTGCAAAAAATCCTTAACAGTTTGCATAGACTTAGCCTTGTCCTCCATTTTTTTTAAAACTGCTTCCACAGGCGAACCAAACAACACATCAGACTGTAAAGGAGCATCCAAAATCCTTGTCTTAACATGCTCAGCTAAGTTCTGATCTCTCAACCAGGCGTGCCTACGAAGAACAGAACCAGTGGCAGCCACCCTGGAGGAGGCCTGCACAGCATCAAAACCACATTGCAAGGAATGTTTACCCACTTGTTCAGACACATGAACTAAATCCTGCAACTCTTTACACTCAATACCTTCCGCCAGAGCATCCACCTTAGATTTCAACTGTGAAAGAAGATAATTCTGATATTTTAACATGTGAAACTGACAATTCAACGCCCTCATGGCTAAAGTGGAAGAAGTATACACTTTCTTTCCCCATCTATCCAAAGCCCTTGCCTCTTTATCAGGAGGGACAGGATTTTTAACAACTGAGGCCTTCACACCTTTAGGCCCCTGAGAGACAGTTTCGGGTCTGCCCTAGGACTCTTAAAAAGATACTTATGAGCGCCAAGCACCCTATAATACCTATCCGGTTTAACTCGGGCAGGAGGCAAAGAATCAGGATTCAGGGAAGCCTCTGCAAAAACATCTTCCACCACATTCAAAACAGGAGGTATAGCTAAAGGCCTATGCTGGGGTAAAACAAGAATTCCCTAAGCCTTTTCCTGGAATCAGAGAAATCTTGCCCTTCCCATTTAAAATGCTCCCTCATGGAATGCAGAGTCTCTGAAAATGAAAAATCCTCAGGAGGAGAAGCTGAAGGAGTAGAATCATCCACATCAGAATCAGAATAAGGAGGGTACTCCTGCAAGTCTTCAGTCAAGACTCAGAAGCCTCCGAGCATTGCTCAAAACTCTCAAACTCAGGTTCCACCCTAGGCCTCTTATCAGGAGGGGGCATAGAACCCCTTATCATAGTAATCAAATCCTCTGCCATTTTAAGCATATGTTTCTTAGGCAAAGACCCTGAGGCACTAGGAGAAACCCCACTGAAGCAAAACTTGGCCTGCCCTCAAAGAAGCCTTGGAAACAGAAGGGGAGGCTATAACCACCTTAGGAAGAGAAGGAAGAACAGCCACCTGAGAAGCCCTCTCAGCCTGGCCTACTTCCTGAGAGGATACATCCTGTAACAGTAAAGTCTCTCCCTGAGACTCCAAAGAAACACCTGGCAAAACCTCCGGCTCCACTGAGTTTCTAAAGAACCGACGCCTGGGACTGTCGGTTCTTCCACTCTAGGCTTTGCTGCTTTGTCCTTGCGCTTTTAGTCGAAGCCGGCCGGAGCATCCGACGGCATTTTATAATTACAACGCTTCCCAAACACTAACCTGGCACAGTCTAACCTTCTCTTAATAGTGCGTTTGTTAAATCTAGCACAAGAGCGCATCCAACAACGCCGTGCTCAGGCCCTAAACAAGGTATACACAAAGTATGGTAATCCCTATGAGGTATCTGTTTCCCACAAGAAATACAGTTATTCACTTTTTCTGACATCCGGTTAAATACTGAGGCAAGAAAAAACCAAAATATTCCCCAACGGGGTACTTAGCCAACTTTGATTCGGTCTGAAACTCTGACTTCAGAAACTTTCAGAACGCCAACCTGCACTCGCAAAATTGCTTCTGCATCGGACCATGCGGCAAAAAAGACTGAGGATATGACGTCGGTCATGCGCATTAGTACCCTGACGTACTGACGTCAGTCTAATGCGCCGTGACCGACGTCAGCCATATACTTTGGTATTCGGGCCGACTGGACAGCGGACTACCCTATAGTTAGGACTGCAGCAATGTGGAATGAAGAACATCAGGGTAACTGTATTCTGCTTATCCAGTGCCAGGATCTGTGATGCTACAAGGTCCCCTCAAGGTTACTTAAGCCAGAAAAAGTGGTGGTCCGAGTGTGAGTAAATTACCTGAAGCACTCCATCCAACAGGACATGCAGAGACATAATGGAAATTACTATGCATGTGTTAAGAGGCAGGAAAGACACTGGTCTTGAATAGTATCTTGCGTCCACCAAGAATAATGTCTAGTTAAAAAGACAAAGTAATTGGCTTTAACTAACAGCTGAGTAAGTAGGTGCCACTAAGGAGATCCAGTACGTGTCTGCATGAGATATGATTGATGTCTTCCTATTTCACCAAGAATGGCTTATACCAGTCATTGCAGGGCTTTCCCATATAGACTAAAGCCATTGTGTCCCCATAATGCCTTATTTTAGGCAGTCTCACTACTGGGCATTCCTACACAGAAAACTCAAACTCAGATTTGGAAAACATCAGTGCTAGGAGTCTAAACAGCAAGATGCCAGAACTTGAGGCCCTTCTTATGGAGACACTGTTTCAGTGTAATTACAGTATTCCCTTTATACAGGGCTTAGCGACTATCATGCCTTCAAATGCTTGGGAAAATGTGGAGGAGTATCTATATTTGTTAGAAATACCATTACTTCACACAGATTACTCATAAAGTTAACACAGAGCTTGTGGAGATTCAAATGACCCTTAATAAATCCAACTATTACTTCATAGCTAGCTACAGATCCCCAACAGTGTCACTTAAACATACCAGAAATTACCTTAACACCACTGAGGTATTGAGCATAAAAAATGGCTTCTTACTGGGGGACGTCAAATACCAAAGCATCGACTGGGACACTTACACCTCTAAAAAATAGTTCTGCTCAGCATTTCCAAGACTTCATTAATACAAATGCACTGGAGCAAGTTGTAAAACTAGCCACTAGTGGCTTTAATATCTTTGACCTGGTCTTGACCAAACTAGCCCCCAACACCACCCCACTCTGCATCTCCTTATCTTTCGTTAGTCCGACTACAAATCAGTCATCTCTCTGTCAGGCCTGGCAGAATCACCCATCATCAAATGAGACCATCTTTAGGGACTTCTCCAAGGTAACTTACTTCAGCTTGTAGTACACCTATGCAAAATTCCCAACAATCCCATGAAAATAGACATAACAAAGAGCTGCTGCATTCAACTCTGACTTACCAGCACCTGAAATGTTGCATAGAAACATCAGTACCATCTGCTTTAAATGTAACTGTAAATTCAAGAATAAACTGCTCTGGTGGAACTCCTGTATTAATAAGTTGTACAACAAAAGGAGAAAAATTAATGAAAGGGTGCAAAAAAATCCCCATTTCCCTACTTCAAGACTACAGAAAAAATTCCAAAAATGAACTTAAAAATACTATATGAAAATAGAAAGCAACAGTATGTATTGAAGGCTGCTACAGATGCTAAAAAAAAAACTATAAATCTTTATGTCGGAAAATTAAGGGAATAATGTCCAACACTGCACTGAGGTTGTACATATCAGCCATTCTGATCCCAAGGATCGATCTCAATACAGACAAATTTAGTAATAACTTTAATCCTCCTGCCCACATTGTTGCCCCCACTATCCCACAGAACTTGGTTTCCCAGTAATCACCCTGGGAAAAAAGTCTTAGAAAAAGTACAGTTGTGTACACTTACCATAAATGTAGATGTTTGAGTGTATTCACTGTTGCAGTCATTACATTTGGGTAATCTGCTGGCAGGTTGCCCTGAATTCCAAAGTCTTGGGTCCTGAGTCAGTTGCTGCCTTCTCTTCCATGACGTCAGGGGTATGAAACATGCAGCAGACGCCATTTTCTTTAGTTTTTCTAGCCCCCGATGTCAGGTGCCCCCAAAAAGGTAGCAAAATTATATATATATATGTCTATAAACATGCATCAATATAAACTTTTACCTTCATCTACAAGCAAATACACCACATAGGTTGCAGAAGATAGAGAAGGAAAGAAACTGTAGAATGTCAGGGGGATGGCGGGAGGGTAACCTGGACTGCAACAGTGAATACACTATCTACATTTATGGTAAGTGTACACAACTGTACTATGTTCTTCGTGTTTCACAGTTGCAGTCATTACATTTGGGTAGAATCCCAAAGCTATGGTTGGGAGGCTGGAGCTAAACAGCATTAGGTGCGGCTATAAGGCCCTGCAGCACTGCAGTGGCAAAGCCTGCCCTGGACTTAAGAGTAGAGAGGCAAATGGTAATGCTTTGTAAAGGTGTGAACAGAACTCCAAGTAGCAGCCTCTAGAATGTCTTTGGTTGGTACTCCTCTGCGAAAGGCTGCCGAAGTAGCTGCAGCTCTGGTGGAATGAGACCTAATGCCCTTGGGCACAGGTTTACCATGGTGTGAGTAGCAGAAACGGATATAGTGGCTTATCCATTCTGAAATTGTCTGCTTTGAGATAGCCTTTCCTTCTGATCCTGCAGCATATGACACTAGTAATTGCTCAGTTTTTCTTAGAGCTTTTGTCTTGCTCAAGTAGAATCTTAGCTGTCTGTGTATGTCCAAGGAATGCAGAAATTCTCTCCCCTTTGTTCTGCAGATTTGGATAAAAAGTTGGCAGATGGATTGTTTGGTTAAGAGCCACACTGGAAACCACCTTAGGCATAAAAGTAGGATTTGTCCTCAGAGACACCCTGTCTGGGTAAAATATGATAAAAGGCTCTACAGCCATGAGGGCCTGTAGCTCTGAAACCCTTCTTGCTGAAGTAATTGCTAGTAGCAGGGCTGGCTTCCATAACAACTTTATATCAGCCGTAGTGGCTGGTTCAAATGGAGGCAGGATGAGCTTTTCCAACACAATTGAGGTCCCATGCAGGTAATGGTGATCTTCTAGGAGGCCTTAGGTTTTTGGCTCCTCTAAGGTACTGCTTTAGTAATGGGTAAGAAAAGAGTGGTGGCTCAGTATTGTAATGAGCCAAATGGCAGAGGTATGGATTTTGACTGATGAGAAAGATAGGCCTTTGTCAAGCATCTCAGTTAAGTATTGTAATATCTGAGGAATATGTGGTTCTGCTGCATCAGTTCCTTGTGCTTGATTCCAAGCACAAAATTTCTTCCATTTGTCAGCACAAGATTTTCTAGTACTAGGCCTTCTGGCTTCCAAAATGACATCCATCACAGCTTTACTGAGAGGTGTCGTTGGTATGATTACATGATTATCCATGCTGCCAGGTTCAGAGTCTGTAGTTGATTGTGCAGGATCTGATTGTTTTGTTGGGACAGTAGTTGTGGTCTTTGAGGCAAGGTCCAAGCTAGATATTGAGACAAGTTCCTTAGGACTGGGTACCAGTATTGGCGGGGCCAGTCCGGAGCAATTAATATCATCTTTGGCTTCTCGTCTGACTTTTAGGAGGACCTTGGGTAGAAGAGCCAGTGGAGGAAAGGCGTAAACTGACAGGTTTTTCCAACTGAAAGATAAGGCGTCCACTTTCCATGCTTGTCTGTGATAAGTCCTTGTGCAGAATCTTTTCAGTCGATAATTTTGAGGAGAGGCAAATAGATCTATGTCTGGGCTCCCCCATTTCTCTGTTATCATGCTGAATACCTGTGGATTTAGTTTCCACTCGTGAGGATCCATAAGGTTTCTGCTTAAATCATCTGCCAGTGTGTTCTGTTTTCCTGGCAGGAACTGAGCTTGAAGATTTACCTGGAAGGTCAAAGCTGTGTCCCACAGTGCCATGGCTAATCTGCAAAGGGGGTATGAGTGCGTGCCACCTTGGTTTACATACCACATGACTGTGGTGTTGTCCGTCTTTATCAGTACTTGTCTTGGATGAAGTAAGTTCTTGAATGCTGTTACGGCATTTTGAACGGCTAGCATCTCTTTCTGGTTGATATGTAGATGCATTTGATTTGGTGCCCATATGCCCTGAATGCATCTTCCTGCCATGTGGGCCCCCCAGGCATAATCTGATGCGTCTGTTGTTAAGGTTTGGCTGGCAGGGGGTAGAGTGAAGGGCCGTCCTATGTTTTGGTGACAGGCCTTTGCCCACCATAGAAACTCCTGTTGCAGGCAGGGGATGAGAGGAATCATTGTTTCCAGACTGTGTGAATGCTGACTCCATAAACTTTTTAGGTACCACTGAAGTTTCCTCATATGCATATGGAATTAGTAGGATGAAGGATGCCATTAAGCCCATTGCCTGCAGAATTTGTCTTGCAGAAGACTGGGTTTTTGTTGCCATCAGTTTGAAGTAAGTAGTCAGTTGCCTTTGTTTGTCTGGCGTGAGGTAAGCCATCTGGGCAGTTGTATGCAAGCTTGCACCCAGGAATGTTATCTTTTGAGAGGGTACCAGTTGTGATTTCTTTTCGTTTATTGTGTACCCTAGGCATGCTAGAAGCCTTTTCACAAACGCCAGGTTTCGTAGAAGTGTGTCCTTGTTCTCTGCTTGAATGAGGCCGTCGTCCAAGTAAGGATATATGTGAATACTTCTTTGTCTGCAAAATGCAATTACTGGTGCCAGGCACTTTGTAAAGACCCTGGGCGCAGTAGATAAGCCAAAGGGCAGTGCAGAGAATTGTTAATGCATCAAGCCAGCCTTGAATCTGAGGTATCTTCGGCATGACTGTCTTATTGGGACATGCAGGTATACCTCTTTTAAGTCTAAATCACCAGCCAAGCACTCTTGCTCAGCATGGGCAGAAGCTGTTGCAAAGTGAGCATTTTGAATTTTGGAATTTCCAGGTATGTGTTCAAAATAGATAAATCCAGTATTGGCCGCCAGGCCTTGTCCTTTCTGGGTACCAAGAACAGTCGAGTAAAAACCTTGTCCTTTTTCCTGTTCTGGTACTATCTGAATGGCCCCCATATCCATGAGGGACGTAACTTGTTTCTGTGCCTCTGCCCACTGGATTTTTGGCAGGTCTGGCCAACCATTTGTCATTGGCAGAGTGTGGAAATGGAATCTGTATCCCTGTGATACAATGTTCAGTACCCACTTGTCCTGGGTTATTAACTGCCAATTTTGAGCAAAAAGTGCTAATTTTCCCCCTATGGGTGCTGCCAAAAGATAAGTGCTTGGTGTAGGCAGAGGGAAGTCATTGGGATTGCTTTCTGTAGGTTTGCGCTTTATCTCCTCCAGATTTGGAGGTGGATGCGCCCCATTGCTTTGACCTGTATGAGATCTTGAGCTTGGTACCTGGAACCCTTAGGGCATCTGGATTTGCCCCTTTGAGCTCTGTCTGACACAGGAAAGGGCCACTTTTTTGTAGGCCAATGTCTACTGAATCTAGGTGGCTGCACTTGTATAAAATCTTTAACAGTTTGCATAGACTTAGCTTTGTCTTCCATTTTCTTTAAAACCTCTTCTGCCTTAATACTAAACAGGGAATCATGCTGCAAAGATGCATCTAGTAATTTAGCTTTAACATGATCAGGAAAATTTTGCTCCTTTAACCAGGCATGCCTCCTAATCACAGATCCAGTAACTGCGGCCCTGCAGTAGGCCTCTAAAGAATCAAAACCACATTGCAAAGTATGCTTTCCAACTTGTTCAGCTGCATGCAATAATTCCTGCAATTCCTTATTTTCTGCACATTCTGAAATCAACATTCTTTTCTGTTTCAGCAATCCCATAACATGTTGTTGGTACTTAAGCATATGAACTTGACAGTTTAAGGCCCTGAATGCCAAGGTTGCAGTATAAACCTTTTTCCCCCATCTGTCCAGCGCCCTGGAATCACTGTCGGAGGGGGTAGGGTTTTTTGCTGTTGAGGCCTCAACTCCCTTAGGACCCTGTGAAATAGTTTCAGGTTCAGCAGCAGGGTTTCTAAATAAAAATTTATGAGAGTCTGGGACCCTGTAATACCTGTCAGGCTTACTGGGAGCCGGAGGTAAAGAGTCAGGGGTCAGGCTTGACTGAAAAAATATCCCCCACAATGTCTAACACAGGGGGAACGGCTAAAGGCTTGTGCTGAGGGAGAAGGAGGAAATCCCTGAGCCTCTTTTTTGATTCTGAAAAGTCGACTCTCCCAGTGTAAATGCTCCCTCAAAGTATGCAAGGTTTCTCCAAAAAAATAATCCTCAGGAGGAAATGCAGATGGAATAGATTCCTCAGCATCAGAATCCTCATAAGGATGTACAGATAATTCCTGATCAGAAGAAATAGAAACCTGATCTGAAGATTCATAGTCAGTGTCTTGCCTAGGCCTCTTATCTGGAGGGGGATGGGTACCCCTGATCAAGGTAATAAGGTCTTCAGCCATTTTGATAATCTGTTTTTTAGGCATAGAGACCTATTCATGTGGCTCAGGCGTCAGTTTTTTAGTTTTAGAAGGTGACTTTGCCTTTGGTTTTGCAGCTTTCGTCGGTTTGATGTAAAAATGTTGAGGTCTGAATACAGCCTCAGAGGCCGGTGCCTGCTCAGCGGCTCCGGACCCATCTGAGGGAGATACATCCGTCGGTCCAATACCTTGAGTATCTTGTGGCATGCCTGACTCCACATGGGTGTCGGTAGAGGCCTGCGTCTCGAAGGTAGCGGGTATCAGGGGCTGCGAAAGCGCACGAGTACCGCCAAACCGGTGACTGGCTTAGGAGAAGCTTCGTAGTCGGTTTTGGATCTCGACTGCCTTTCTCTGTCCTTTTTTTGCGTTTTTTTATGTACTCCGGTAGTCGTATTGCTATCCGACATTTCTGGGTAGTTAAACCTGTTGCCAAAATACTAAGATGCAAAAATATACCAACGCTTAATAGTGCGTTAGCTAAATCTAGCAGAAAACCGACAGCCAGGCACGTTGTGGTCAGGGCCTAGGCAAGGAATACAGTATAAATGGAAATCCTTATGAGGTACATGCTTCCCACAAGTAATACAATTATTAACTTTTTCTGACATCGTTAAAAAGCAAGAAAAAAGTTTTCCCAACGGGGTACTTAGCTTTATTGAAGACTTTGGTTCTGAAACTCAAACACGAATATTTTAGTAGTCTGCCGACCGGCACTTGCGAAATGCTTCTGCTTCGGGCACCACGCGGCATGAAAGACTGAAGAAAATGGCATTGGCTGCATGTTTTATACCCCTGATGTCATGGAAGAGAGGACAGCAACCGATGCAGGACCCAAGACTTTGGAATTCAGGCTGACTGAGGGCAACCTGCCAGCAGATTACCCAAATGTAATGACTGCAACAGTGAAACACAAACATCCTGACAAAGGCTAAAAATACATCCATAGGGTCAGACAACATACCAGGTTGCATTCTCATCAGTGACAAGTATGCACTATTTGAGCCTCTACTTAAAATGCTCAATCTCAGCCTATCTACAAGTTTTGTTCTTGATATATGGAGCACGGCCACTAACTCCACCTACACAAGAGTGGCCCCTCTACAGACCTGGGCAATTACAGACCCATCAACCTCACCAGCATTATATGCAAAGCTGTGGAACATACCACAGCAGAACTCATTTAAGCAGACATAGGCAACCTAAATTATCTAGATCCCAATCTGTTCAGTTTTATGAAGGGAATATCCTCTCTCGTGAACCTAGTAAGTTTGTTTGAAAAAGGTTAAAGGGGTTGTGGACAGTGATCATTTTGTGCAAACTGCTTATCCTGACCAGGCCAAGGCTTTGGACACTTTCCCCCATAGCAGTATTACTGAAAAATTACACAAGCTTAATGTAAACCCCCACATTGTCTGATGGATTACAAATTGCTTCCAACAGATCCCCTGTTGTGAAAGTTGCCATTTTCCGGTTCCTCCTATGAATGCAAGCCAATATTTCAAAAGTGTGGTTCAGCAATTTTGCTGATGACTACAAGGTAGGCACAGTTATCTGCTCAGTCACTGACACAAAAAAGCTCCACAAATGGGTGGAATATGCACATACAGTACATCTAAAATGGTTTCAAACTAAATGAATAAAGTGCAGCATAGTAATGTCTATCAAAAAGGTTGTTTCCACCTACTTTGTTAAAAATAGCATTCCTCTTCAGAAAGATACTGTCATAACAGACTTGGGTACTTGTGTGGATAACAGTCTCTCATTTGATCATAGTGTTTCCATCATAGTGAAGAAATTCTCCCATCTGGCAAAGTTAATTCACAAGGGAATATCAAGATCCATAGTAGTCATACTACCACTGTACTCTTCCCTTATGAGACCCATCATTGAATATAATGCCTACTTTGGTTATGTACAAATTCAAGCATATCGCTCACCTAGAAAGGCAACAAAGACTTCTAACCTAGAAAAAATTGAAGGTGCTGAATCCTTCAATTGCCCTAATAGATTTGTATGAATATTCTTATTCAAAGTAGTCTACAGGTTGCTGTGAAGCAATTCATCTCTCACTTTTCAAGCCATAAAAGACCCAGGCCTATTTGATCTCCTATTTTTTCGCAAAAGCAGTGTCTCGACAATCACCCACACAAATGACTTAAATCTACTCCAACAAACAGACTTACTGGAGAGAAGTACTCCTAGCCTATGGAACAAGTAACCATTTACAGGTCAAGTAAACTACTACTTTAAGTTTAGCACAATTAAGTGCTTGAAACGAGGGGCAAAAACATTTATGTTTAAAGGTGTAAATTGCGAAGTATCTTATGGTCCTTGTGATCTCAACTTGCTAAATTACCATTGTAATGTAATGCATGCTGACTCACAGCCTGTATAAAATGCAACACAGCACATCCTGCAATATACAAAACAAAACAAAAAAGACATGGAGCTCTCACACAGCATGTGCAAGGTAGGTTATGAGAGCATTCTACCAAGGATGAGGCTGCGCTACGAGTAAAATATAATAAAACTTCAAAAACTGCTTTAGCTTTTAGTGTCATTCAAAGTGAGCCTAATATTAGTCAGCCTGGGAAGATATGATCAACAGACCATGCTGCTTTGCCAGGGATGGCCTGCATCTGTCTCCATTAGGGTTTTGATTACTGGCAGAGACATTGTCCACCCCTATAGTGCCTTGTTAAGGCAATGCCACCCTGATAAACCTATAAACATAATGAAACAAGCAAAGGAAAATATCAAGGTGTTACTGATCAATGCTAGTAGCATAAACAATTTCACTCCCTACAACCTGTTCTCACCCTGGGTGACATCGACGTCTATGTAGTGACTGAGAAATGGTTTTAATAGCAGAAAGAGTTGTGCAGGGCTATAATGCCTTCTACATGTTTAGACAGTGACTGTGCAGGAGGGGAAAAAAAGGTGGAGGTGTCTCAATCTACATCCAGAAGAGACTCGCATCTGGTAAAGCAGCATGAAGCACTAGAGCCTCTTCATGACCAAATAGTCAGAAAGGCCCCGTACCATATATTAGCTAAATGTAAAATTCTTCAATGACAAAAGCCACACCACCTACCTAAGGAAACAGAAATGAAAATGATCCACTTAACCATAACGACAAATCCATGCTATCTGATTTTTATCTGGTTCAACATATGGGATGCAACATCCAGCTGGATCCGACCTCGGCATCAAATCAGATACTTTCACTGTTCCAGAGCTTTTACTCCTCCCCTACCCATAATTCCCTGCACTGCACTCCAAATACCTTAGACATAGTTTACTTACAGAAAAATGTGCATCCCTGTTACTGGAGAAGGGTAGTAGTCAAGTGCAGAAAATTGAACTGGATCACATAAGATGCTTAACATTGGACACAGGGTGTAGAAGTGAGGTCACCCGATCATCTCAAAGCTATTCATACAAATTTGGAAGGGGGAATGGAAGGTGAAACCAGATGAAAATCAGACAATATAGTTCTAGCGCTATGCTAAGTACATAACTTTAGCATCCAATGTTGTCTACTTTTGCCTGCTTCAGCATATGGGACATACTACCAGGTATGGGACATACCACCAGGCTGTCTTGCAGGGTTGTATCAAGGAAGGACATTCCTGAGGATGGTGGAGCCAAATGAGTGAGATCTGGATTGTACATCCCAGCTTATAACAAGATACAAAAGTAAGCGAAGTGGACAAGGATGCTGCTACACAGATAACTGGTAATATCTTAGAAAAGGTTGCTGAAATAGCCACTGCTCTAGCTGAGAGGGCCTTAGCTTAGACCAATTATAAGCCCAGTGATGCACAGATGGAGATGCAATCTGACAACCATCTGGACTGAGTTAACTGTCGTAACAGCTTTTCCAAGACTAGCATTAGAACAGGCAATAAAAAATTTATCAGATTTCCTACTTTTTGTTCAATGTAGATAGAATCCGAGCTGGTGATTCATATCTACCATGTGTAGAATGTATTCCTCTTTGTATGAAAGCCAAGGGGAGAAAAGGTTAACTATAGATTGACTTAAGTTAGATACAATGCCACCTTTGGGAAGAAGAATGGACTAGTTCAGACAGAAACCTGATCCTTATGGAAAACCAAGTAAGGAGGTTTACGTGAGTGCCTGTAACTCAAATTCTCCTTGTGGAGGTGATAGTGACTAAGAAAACTGTTTTCCAACTCAAAAATGTAATCTGAAGTAGTCACAGGTTCAAAGGGAGCTCAATTTAGGGCCTGGAGCATAACAGTAATATCCGCTGGATCTCTAACTGGGGGGTAAGGGATGGGGTGGTGTTCAGCAGAAAGGTTCCTCCAAGAAAGGCTTTCGAAAATTTTAAGGAAGCCAAGAAAGCATCATTTTGTCCAGAATGAAAGCTGGAAATTCCTGCCATCTGAATTTTGATAGAATAGTCAGATCCTTGTTGAAAGAACTCTGCTAATAATTCCAAGACCACTGGAATAAGAGAAGAAAAGGGGTCCAAAACCCTTGGCTGTAGCCCAAAATGAGAACTTTTTCCATTTACCATTGTAGATCTTTGTAGTAGATTTCTGGTAGACTTACAATAGAACTGGGAAGCATGGCATCGCTGGCTATAGTCAAAATTGTAAGAACCAAGCAGTTAACATCATGGTAGTTTGGATCTATATTAAATCAGTGAACGCTGATTTATTGACCCCATACAAGCAAAAGCTTACAATCCTTAACACTGGAACAGCGACTTTTTTCCCCACGGGTAAAAACAAAAAAAAAAAAAACTCTGTTCCACACACACAAAAAAAAATTAAAAACTTCAAAACATTACATAAAGTGGGGAGCTTCACCCTCCACCCCCCCCTACTTAAATATACCAACTCTGAGATCGCACTACAGTGAGGAAAATGGCAAAGTAACGGAGGCGGCCAAGCAATTTCTTTCCCAGAGAAAGAAACCGCTTATATGCAGCTTTGCTATTTTGCTGTTTCGTGCTTTCAAGTTCGATCAAGGTGCATTTGAAGGATCGTGTCTTCGATTATATAATAGGAACTCTGGTAGTTTGAACTAGTGAAGGCAGTCTGGATGGGTGAGGAAGATTATCTGGATATCGGTCCAGCATCCATGGTGGATGTACTAGTAGAAGCCACAGAAAGGAGAACCTTGTTTGTCGGGGCCAAAATAGGTCAATGAGGACCACCTTGGCCTCACACTGTCTGTCCTTCAGAATGAATTTGTTCATGAGGGGTAATGCAGGAAAATCATAAAGGAGACTAGGGGAGCTAATTGTGGACTACAGTATCCCTTGGTGATCGACCCAATGGAGAAATTGGGGCTAAGTAACTGCTGCTGCACTTGTTCAAGCAGGAGGCAAATAGATCACAGCAAGGATGGCCCCAGCAATTTAAAATTAGCGTTACCACGGTTGGATTGAGGGACCACTCATGAAAAGTTGGAATAGTGCTGTTCAGCATTTCCGATAGAACAATGGAACCTCCCAGGATGTGAGTTGCTATCAGAAAACAGTGTAGATGTTGCTCACAGACAAAACCTTCATGGCTTCTCGATACAGGGAAGAAAGTGTCTCACCTTGTTTGTTGATGTACAATACTACAGCCACATTGACTGTATGGAGATCACACCCTTAGGGTGGGCATCCTGGAAAGCCTGCAACACAAGGAAGACTGCTCTGATCTTCAAGATATTAATGTGAAGCTGGCCTCTAAGTGTGACCACCTACCTTGGATCATTCTCCCCATTTAAAATGCCCTCCACCACCCTAAAAGGAAGGTGTCCATTGTCAGTACTGCTGTTGGTGTTTCTGGAAGTGTCAAGCAGAGCAAAATATTCTCAAAAAGTAAAATGAATAAAGAAACGATAATTGCAATAAAGGACAATATTTTCCATGGCACCTTCAATAATACTGGTCCCAAAAACTAGAAAAATTAAAGTGCAATTAAACACAATTTACAGTAAACAGTTAACAGCACACTACAAAAGAAATCATTTAATTTTTTTTTTTTTAATGTGGGAAATGTTCCCATTGCCAGTTTATTACTGAAGGAAAATTTGTACGTATTCATGGGTCCGGGAAGGTTATATGCCCTAAAAGATGTAATTGTGGGACTAACATTGTTGTATATGTCGCCCTATGTAGTGACTGTACTTCAGTCTACATAGGAAAAACAGACGTGTTTTAAAGAATGTATTTATGAACACCTTAGGGAAATTAAAATTAAAAACCAAACACCCTCTGGAGACATTCAGAAGAATGAAGGGCATAGGTCTGGGTTTTTTTTATTAATGAAGTGGTTGAGGATGATCAGACAGGAGAATCAACAAAAATTAGACTAGAGGGTAGAGAAGCTGTATGGCAATTGAAAACTAATGCAACCGGACCAGGAGGGTTAAATGACCACATTTCCTTGATTAGTTTTTCAAAGCATGAGGACACAAAGGCGTTTCGCTGGTCTAAAGATTATATTTAATTTTATATGGTAGTTTTTAATTGACTTTGTATGTGTTTATGACTAAATGTAGATATTTATGCAATTACTTGTTGGTTGTAACAAATTTAGCCAAGTATATTACTACACATTTCTGTTTTCCCATGTCAGTTATAACCTAATATTACTGGAGAGCGGAGTTGGCATTTTAGTATAAAGGTTTAATTAAATGCGATACTTTCAACCTCTTAAGTCCTGTAATTTCAAAAGACGAAAGTGCTTAACTCACATTAGTTTGTATTTATTTTGGGTGTACCCAGCAATAAAGTTATCTATTTTTTAGTTGGTGAATCATGGCTCATTTTGGATATTTGGCAGAGACTTGTTTTATGGTTTTAAGTGGAAGTGATACTAGTAGTAGTTGGCAACCCTGCTAGAATATTTTTAGTTTTTTTTCTGTTGGACTTGGTTATAATTATACAAACTACACAATTAAAATGTACCACTATTTTCTTTTCTTTTTTTATATAGCATCAAGATATCCAAGACTGAATACTACAAGAACTTCCAAACAACCTACTTAGGACAACTGAAAAACGCTCTGGAGTGCCATAAATTGTCATGCAGAGCAAAATATTCTTGAAAAGTAAAATGAAAAAAGAAACTAGAAATGCAATAAAGGACATTTTCCCTGGCAATTTATGGGAAATTCCAGACTCGATAATGCTGGTCCCCAAAACTTGAAAAATTAAAGTATGATTAAACACAGAACAACAAAAGGAATCATATTTAAAGGCTGCTATACCTCAGAGAAAAGGGAATACTCAGATGCAGCAATTTCATAGTTAGTATACATTTTCCTGTAAAACAGTACTTCAACTCTTGCATTTCCAAGAACTGCAGCTATAGTTCTTAAACATACGCGAACATATCCCTCAACTGCTCTAGTCAATGGACCCTTCAACAATGTCTATAATGTTATATCTAACACCCCTTCACACAAAATATTCTATCCTCCTATTTATATTTCAAGTCAATAATTAAATCAGATGTTCAAAACCTCTTTAAAACAGATGCTAAATATAATCCAAAAAGGGTACATCAACCCAAACTTAAAACATGTACCAAACTCCTGTGCAAACCTTTTACCTATACCAACAGCCTAACCTTAGCTCCTAAGAACCTTCCGTACAAGCTTCAAGTACCGTTCAAAATTAGCATCCACTGCAAAGTTAAAAATGACTGCCAAGTGGCCCAAGTATTGAACAGAAACCCTCAATGGAAGGTTTTAGAAATTCAGCATTATCTCAACCGATAAACCTGTCAAGACTAAAGCCTGCTGGGCTGTGTCATATCAACAGGCTAAGTCATGGTAGCAAAGACAATGCAGTGCAACCTCACTGAAGTGAACACTCAGATTAAGATTTCTCTAGAAGTTGTACCATGACATGCAAATCACTGAACAGAGTTCCTTAAAACTGATGCTATACACATTTTTGACATCCCCTTTTTTTAAATAAAAAATTTTACGAAGACATAAGGTAGCATGTGTTATGTCAAAAAATAATGTTAAACTAATGTCTTGGTTATGCACATCAAAATCAAACCTATATACAAAATTTTGTTTATTAAATAAAACTTTTTATTCTTTAGAAACATTTTTAACTGTTCAAGCCGGTTTTCTGCAACTAGAATATTTAACTCTAAATTTACAATTGCTGTATGATTTTTGTTTTGGGAGAATTTTTCACCAAAATACAACTTTAATTGAAAACACATGACTTGAACAATATCTCTAGCTCTCAATCACATTTGTCCGTCTGTTTCCTTGCATCAATTCTGACTGCTCATCATCCTTTAACTTATTTACCTTGCTCAAGTGTCTCACTTTTCCTTTACAGCTTTTTAACTAACCCACAAACAAGGCTCTTGGCTTGACTGCTTTACCCACTCTTTCACCTTGAAGCTGCAAACTTTACCATGACTTTTGATTTCCTTCTCGGTCTCCAAATTTGTTAATCTGGAAAATCTTCTGAAGTTTCTACAGCTGTTGTGTGCGTCTCTACTGATTCTATCCAAACTTTCGTTAAGATGATGCTGATTTTCCAGCACCAACAATTCAGATAAAGTTGTCCATCTCCTTTTCAACATTCCTCCTGTTAACAGCTAAAGTAGTAAGAGAACAAGTCTCTTTAATGGGGAATTTCTACATGTCAAAATTATGACCTGATAATCCTGCAAAGATTCTATTACATTTTTTTTTTTTTTTTACTATGACACATCACTAAAAAGTGCTCTCCACTTGGCCAGTAAAGGATAATATAGACTGGAGGCTGTGAGTTTTAACTCCCACTTATGCAGGAACCAGAATTTCAGACTTTTATGCTGCTGACCATCGTCAGATACAATATCAGTCATCTCCTATGCCGACAACACAGACTTTAGTTTCACACTTAAACTTACTTATTAGGCCAGTTTCACTATTTCCAAGAAATTTAAATAATAAATTGACATACAAAAGATACACTGCTTCTTTGAAATGGAACAAATTTCTGCCCATCCTGTTCATGGATGAGATAGGATCCGGTATGCCTCCCTTGCACAGACACAGTACACCTGTGACACTTATTTACGACAGGTGGCCAAGATGGCAAACTGTTAACAGCATAAAGTCTTAGCTCTGTTTTATTTTATTTTCTTCTGACAGGATTTTATTATACAAACAACTTCTTATACATTTTGAGCCTTTTAAACAAACTTGGACAACTATTTGAAAGAAAAATCAAGTTTTTATGTTTTTTCTTTGATTTTTTTTCCTGTCAGAATTTTTACTGACTGTTGTGACAGAATGAGCCACTCAAAAGTGAACTCTCAAGACAACTTGGTGAAAAAGGAACTACAGTCTATAATGGGCAGTATCCAGGAGCTTTATTTTAAATTTAATACATTTGAGATCAAAATCAACAACATAAAAGAAAATTCCAAGAAACAGAAATACTAAGAGAGATCATAAAACAATCTGCTCAGTTCTCAGCAACAGAAGACGCATTAAATGACCAAGATAGAACAGCAGAGAGTGAGAATCACAGAATTCCTGTTAAAACTAAATTACTAGAGGACCTAGAAAGTAGATCTAGAAGAATTACCAAACACTCAGGTTATGGAGGATTCCAATTATCCTATGATCAAGTGGGAAACCTACTTTAGCCTGAACCCACTAGTGCAAAAGTTCCTTGACTTTGTTAACTCAAATGACCTGGAACAAATTGTTCATACTCCGACATGAGGACAAATACTAGATCTAGTCCTCACTAACATGCCAAACAAATGCACTATTGCAAATGTCGGATCCTCATTAAATCTGACCACAAGTCAGTCACCTTTGAGTTGACACTAACAGAACTCATGAAGGGCAAAATCTGACTAAAAAAAACTTCAAGGCAAACTATACTCGCCTAGGTGAAAGTATAAATGCATTCCGATCTCCACCCCCAGCTGGAAATGGAACTATACCAAAGCTTACACTAAAGCCTTGTACAGTCAACTTGCATAAGTGTATAGACTCGGATGAACTACAAAGAATCAAAGCCAGAGCCCCCCCCCCAAAAAAAAAACTGCCAAGGTGGACATCCAGCATTAAACGCTAAAAGCTGCTGTCCATGAAAACAAAGACGAGACACCAACAATGGAAAAGCACCCTCCTCAGCCTCAACAGGCAAACAAGACAACTTGTCAAATCCTCTAAGGGCCACTCTGAAAAAAACTTAGCTAGCACAGTTAAGAATAATCATAAGACCTTTTACAGCTATGTATGTAGCATAAAAGGTAGGAACCAAGCATGTGCAAAACTAGTGACCAACGGTACCACACACACTGACCCCACAGAGATAGCAAATCTGCTAGCAGTTAAGTTAGATGAAAATTTCACCCCTTCAAATCCATCACAATCCTTGCCCCAACCTTCCCCCCATCCTACTTATCTGAAGAACAGGTCATCAAACCCTTGTCCAAGTAAAAAAAACAGCCTCTATGGGACCAGAAGGCATCCCAAGCTGTCTTCTAAACAGGCTAAAACAAACTAGCATCACCATTAAGTACCCTTTTCAATCATATCCCAACCACAGGCTTTGTTCCTGTGGAATGGAGAACAGCAACAGTTATTCTCCTCCACAAAGGTGGCCTAGCAACAGACCCATAAGCCTGACTATCCTCATCTGTAAGGCCATGGAACATATTATGGACCTCCCTCAAAGACACAGGCAACCTCCAAACCCTGGATCCTACCCAATTCAGCTTCATCAAGAGCAGAGCCTGTTAAATATTGTGGATTTTTTCAAAACTGCAACCAGAGCTATTGATGAGGGCAAATCTGTTCACACAGCATACCTCCACTTGGCAAAGGCTTTCGACACAATCCCACACTCGGGCATTTCCGATAAACTAAATGTAAACCCCTTCACTGTAAGGTTGGTTGCTAAGTGGCTCACAAACTGGACACAAACTATCAAAGCGAGAGACTCCACATCAACCAGCAAATCTGTTATCAGCGGGGTGCCACAGGGGTCAGTGCTCGGCCCCCTACTGTTTGGTATACACTTTTCAGAAGTTCAGGTCAAAACTAAGGGGTTTCTTACCGGGAATAGCACCCACAACCTTCCGGGACATGGACAGTCATTACTAAATCCAATCTTGGGTATTAATTAGAAGTTATGTACTCACCATAACGTTCCATCTGAGTAGGTGTATTCATTTGTCTGCAACCTGTGGGTTATGGATCCGATATCGGATCCGAACCGGCATAGTTTTCCAGCTATGGATCCAAGCTCTCAGCTCCTCCCCTCACCCATAATGCCCTGCTCTACCCTCATGACCTCAGATCGAGTTTGCCAAAGCAACAATACCCTCAAAAGGGTAACAAGTAATATGCAGGAAACTGAAAGGCCAGGGGGATAGGAGGGCGGGATGGTTGCAGACAAATGAATACACCTACTCAGATGGAACGTTATGGTGAGTACATAACTTCTAAATCTGAAGTAGGATATTCATTTGTCTGCAACCTGTGGGACAGAGTCCCCAGCTACCTGAATCTTGGGCGCCATCATGGAAGGATATTCCGAGCACCGCTGAGCCAAAGGATGCTCTACCCCTAGATGCAAGATCCAACTTATAGTGGGAAATAAATGTATGAGATGAAGCCCACGTGGCTGCTGCACAAATATCATCTAGAGGAATCCTAGCCTTGAAGGCTGCCGAGGTAGATACTGACCGGGTTGAATGGGCATGAACACCCTCCGTGCGGCCTTCCTGACGCTTGATAAACCAATAAAATGCACTGAGAAATCCAGCGGGACAGAGAAACTTTGGAAATTGGCTTGCCCAAATTGAATTTTGCAAAGGAAATAAACAGCTGGTCGGATTGCCTATGACCAGCTGTCCTGTTGAGATAAAATCTTAGTTGCCTGTGAACATCTAGTGAGTGTAGCCTATATTCACCTTTGTTTTCATACTTAGGGAAGAAAACAGGGAGGTTAATGGATTGATTGATGTTTGCTTCAGAAGCAATTTTAGGAAGGAAGGACGGGTTGGTCCTGAGGAAGACACGGTCCGGATAAAAAACCAAGTAAGGAGGTTTAGCTGATAAAGCTTGAAGTTCAGACACTCTCTTGGCTGATGTAATGGCTACCAAAAAGGCTGTCTTGTAAGACAAGAATTTGAGATCCACTGTAGCCGCAGGCTCGAAAGGGGGAGCGGACAAGGCCTGTAGGACCAAAGAAAGGTCCAAAGGAGGAACTGCTTGCTTTATAGGGGGCCTGAGAAGGAAAGTACCTTTAAGAAATGTTTTGCACAATTTGGCTGACATAAGAGGATTAGACTCTTGACCAATGTGATAGTGAGAAATTGCCGCCAGTTGAACTTTGACTGTGGAACTGCTGGCACCATCATTAAAGAGAGAGGTTAGAAAATCAAGCACTACAGGGAGAGGAACCGTGAAGGGATCTAGGCCTTGCCGCCCGCCCACACAGAGAAACGTTTCCATTTGCTTCGTAAACCTTTCTAGTGGATGGTTTATGAGCCGCCACCAAAATAGCCTTTACCCGTGAAGAAATACCGGGAGTCCTTATCAAGAGTGGAACTGGAGCAGCCAAGCGGTCAGCTTCAGGTTGTCCAGGTTCGGAGGAGGAATGCAGGATGGATGGGATATCAGATCCGAATGGGATCTAGAATCCAAGGAGGATTCACCGAGTGAGACCTTAGGAAGGGGAACCAGATCTGTCGAGGCCAGAATGGAGCAATGAGAATCATTCTGCAACCCACCCGAGAGGCTTTCTGAAAAACTTGCAGCATCAGAGGCAAGGGTGGATAGGCATACAGAAGACCGGGTGGCCAAGCATGCACCAGAGCTGCCTCTTGGGGTACCTCCGGAGGAGGTATTAGAGCGAAAAACTGTCGCACTTGGTGTTTGAGGGAGAAGCAAAAGATCGCATGAAGGGTTCCCCACCGTGCGAATATGCGTTCCGCTACTTGACAATTGAGAGACCACTCGTAAGGGGTCAGAATGGTGCGACTGAGCTTGTCCGCTAGGATGTTGGACCGACCGAATGTGCGTTGCTATGAGAAAGCGATTGGTGGAGATTGCCCATTCCCAAACTCTCATGGCCTCTCGACAAAGAGGGTAAGACCTTGTTCCCCCTTGCTTGTTGATGTACCAGACAACAGACATATTGTCCGATTGAATCGCAATTGTTCCCAAGGGAAGAAAGTCCTGAAGTGCTAGCAACGCTAAGAGCACTGCTCTCATCTCTAGAACATTGATATGCAGTAAGGTCTCTGAATCGCTCCACGTGCCTTGGACTGTCCGGCTCAAGTGCCCCCACCCGAGGCGGGAGGCGTCCGTGGTCACCGTGGCGAGAGGGGAGAAGCACAAAATGGGCGACCTCGTGGAGATCCGGGAGTGGAGCCACCACAAGAGGGACCGCTTGCAAGCCTTGCTGATCGCTATGGGATGATGCATGGGAGAGCAAGGTATGACCACTGTACTAAGAGCGCCCACTGTAGAATGCGATATTGAGCCTGGCAAGAGGAAGAAGTGCTATCGACGAGCCATGGACCCTAGAGCCCTCAGGACCAACTCCGCTGGAACAGAACATGAATGGAGAATGGCCCGCACCTGGAGCTGCAGATTTAGAACTCTGTCCGCAGTGAGGAAGGCTCAGAACTCCTTGTGTCTAGTCTGGCCCCTATGAAATCTAAGAGCTGAGTGGGTGCCAGGTTGGACTTGTTTGTATTTATTGTGATGCCCAGAAATGGAGCAAGATGGAGAAAGGAGTCTCAGCCGAGAGAAGTAGATGCCTTGTTGGGGCGGTGAGGAGCCAGTCGTCCAGGTAGGGAAAGACCTGCACCCCTGAAGCCTCAGGTGGGCCGCTACCACTGCTAGTACTTTGGTAAACACCCTGGGGCTGTGGTGAGACCAAAGGGAAGGACCCGAACTGGTAGTGACTGGCTCCCAGCCGGAAGCGGAGAAACCTCCTGGAGCGCCTGTCCATTAGGATGTGGTAGTACGCGTCCTTGAGATCTATCGAGCACATCCAGTGGCCTTCTCCCAGAAGGGGGAGAATAGATTGTAGAGTGACCATTCGGAATTTTTCTTTGGGGACTGCCAGATTCAAGAGAGAGAGGTCTAGGATTGGTCTTAGTTCCCCGCCTTTTGGCACTAAAAGAACCTGGAGTAGAACCCTGATCCGATCTGGGGGAACGGGCTGGATGGCTCTTTTCTCTAGCAGATGGCCAATTTCTGCCAAAGCGGCCTCCCTTTGACCGGGTGGTACGCCTGGGAGGGACTTCATCTTTGGAAGGTGAAGGAAAGGAATGCGATATCCCTGGATATGATTTGGAGAACCCAGCGGTCCGATGTTATGGACTCCCATGCCGCTAGGTGCCCGAACGCCCCGACTGCCTCCAGAGTAGAGCAGTCGGGCAACCCTCAGGGTTGCTGCTGGGCCGCTCAGAGAAAGGTTCCCTGACCCAAGTTTCTGGGAGCCCCTCTGCCTCTAGGGCGGCGTCCTCCCTGTCCTCCTCTGCCACGGAAGGACTGGTTGTCCGAGCAGGCTGGGACTGCTGCGACTTCCGAACCACATCTTCTTCTGACCCTTTTGGTTCCTAGAATAGGGCCTCTGGGGTGCAGAGAAGCGGATTCCGACGGCAGACAGCGCCTTCCGTCCTTCTCGCTCTGGGTCAACGCCTCGAACGGTCTTGCCAAACAGAGCAGAACCATCAAAGGGGCGTCGCAAACGACGCCTTGAAGGGCTCAGAAAAATCAGTGGCGGAGCCAGGCCTGACGCCTAGTGACCAGTCCTGTGCCCGCAGCTCTAGCGCGCCTCCGTAGCATGGGAGAGTAGCCGCATAGAAGTATTTGTGACTGACCTAAGAGTGGCCATTTTGGTGGAGTGCAGAGCTCTGTCCTCCTCCGAAATGGACTCAGGGGATGCAGCGTACTTTAATAAGGTCTCGCTGCATCCAATTACATGTGCCAAATAGTTCAGCCCTTACCGAGAAGGTCGCCGAACTGAACATCCGCTTCCCCAAGCGGTCCATCATCCGAGACTCCTTGCTCGGTGGGTGGACTGAGGACTCTCCTGAGCCAGTTCCCTCTTTGTGGCCGCCATCAACATGGCATCTACAGGAGGCCCCTTACTCCAATGGGTCCTGTCAGAAGGCGGGCTAAGGATTCTATCAGGTCTTTTGGGAATTGGCTCCCCGGTGTCCGGTTCCTTCCACGCCTGGTGGTAATAAGGTCCACCAGGGGTCGGCAGGGGGACACCCAAGAGGTAGACGGGCCCGCTTCAATGCCTCCAAGAACACAGACTCATCCGAGGAAGACTTGGGGCAGACCACCCCCTAATACGGAGTATTTCCATGATGTCTCCAAAGGAGACATCCTCGGGTGACCGTGGGAGCCTTCCCTTCCTCCAAGTCCGTGTCTTCAGTGAGAGACTCAGGAGTCAATGTGCCTCCTTTAGACGTATGCTTGCGAGGAGCCTCCTCTGGGGGCTGTCAGAGGAGTCCTCAGCAGCAATTTGCTCCATGGGAGCAACTTGGGGCACAGAAACGGGCTGTCCCAGGGGCCGGATGGTGGAAGCCTGACCCAGTGCAGAGGGAGCGGGACGGAGCCGAAGCAAGTGCCGGGGTCCGGAGACCCTCAACAGAGCCCTCTCCACTACATCAAAAGCCGAAGGGAGCCGACCTCGACCAAAGGATCCGACAATCGGCTCCCCTCGGATCCGAAGAGTGGATCGGAGCCGGCGCAGCACTCGGATCCGGGGACAGTGCGCTCCGACACAGACGGCGCCAAGGAGCACTGATCCCCGGATCCGGCTCGGATCCAGGCTCCGAGATCGGGTCCGACGCACTCGAGGGCATGGTCGGATCCGGTACCAAGTACCATCGGCTCCGACCTCCCCGGCCCGGCTGCTCGGCTCCAGTTGCTCAACCCGGAAGCGGGTCGGAGAAGGAGCAATAGGCTTAAAAGGGTGTTGAGCTCCCCCCCGAAGGAGGGGGAGGCAAGAGCACTCCCATCTGCATCTGGGCCTGGATGAACCTTCTCATCATCCGGTCCAGATCTGCATCCGAAAGGCTATGGGTAGATTCGACGAGGCTACCGAGGTAGGCCTGGAATGCCTCCTCGATAGCCTCGACGGAGATCGGGTCTCCTCCTCCTCAGGACCCGTGAGAAGCACACAGGTGACCGGAGCCGAGAAGGAGGAGACCGCACCAAGGAAGCCGGGAGAAGCCTTGGCTGGCGGGCCAAACAGAGGTCTCGGCCCGCCGCTTGTGGTGCTTCTCCCTCCGGTCCTTTTTAGATGCATCCCTCTCCTGTCCTGAAGCGGGAGTTTGAGTCCCAGGAGCAGGAGGGGGTGCCACAGTGGGAACAACTGCAGCCGCAGGAGTCCCCGAAGGAGCGGAGGTCGGAGCCGAGTCCGGCGGTAAAAGACCCGCCAAGAACAGCTTGGACCTCCGCTCCCTCAGTGCCCTGGGGTTGAACCCTGCACAAATGGAACAACCAGATGTGAGGTGTTCAACCCCAAGACACTTAACACACCGAGTGTGGCCATCAGCCGGTGAGAGCTTATGGCCACACTCGGAGCATTTAGAAAATATTGACTTAGGCTGATCAGCCATAGTCAAAGTTAAGCTAAAGTTACCAAAAGTAACCTAAAACAACAATAAAGAAGCACACAGGCCTCACACACACTCTACGTACCAGCGAGGGGAGGGAATAAAAATTACTACTAAAAATTAAAATTAAACTGAAAACAGTCAATACTTATAGGAAACCTACAACTTTCACACAAAAAAAGTTAAAGAAGGCAAAAAAATTCTATTTTTGAACAAGAAAAATCCACTTAGCTGAGAGCTATGAAATCCACATCTAGTTACCAGCGCGGCAAACAAGATCTGAGGTCATGAGGGTAGAGCAGGGCATTATGGGTGAGGGGAGGAGCTGAGAGCTTGGATCCATAGCTGGAAAACTATGCCGGTTCGGATCCGATATCGGATCCATAACCCACAGGTTGCAGACAAATGAATATCCTACTTCAGATCTAATATTTCTACGGGATTACATTGGGATGAAACGGCTAGGCTTGAAATGACCTCCGGGTTGACAGCCTAGTAATCTCCTATGATCCTAAGAAATAATATTAGAATACACGGAATACCAGAAAAGGAAGACGACAACATGTTGCAGTTTTTAACTAACTGGATGCCTAAGATTCTAAATCTACCAGAAGCTCTCTCTTTTGGTATTGAAACAGATCTCTTTCGAGGACTTCTTTGAAGAAAAATCCTCCAATCCCCAGATCTATTGTAAAATTTCTCTCCAGCCAAGAAAAAGACCTTGTACTGAAGGCTGCTTGGGATAATTCTTCAATAAAAATAAACACTATCAGGTTTGACAATGACTACACTGCATCTGCTATGACCAAATGGAAAGCATGTATTCCATTCATAAAAGAATTAAAAGAAGCTGAACATTAAAGGTCAACTAATTTTTCCAACCAGAATTAGGATCTTTTCACCAAAAGTTTAGAAGACTTAATTCTCTAAAAGATGCAGTGGACTTTTCTCAGAAAAAGAAACATTTGAACAATCAGAAAATATGGATTGGACTCTTGTCAGTTTAGAGAGACAAGCAACAAGAAAAGGTTGGCCTTTGAAGATCAAAATTAGAAACAAAAAAAAAAAAAAAAGAAAAGTATTGTTCTCATTTTCTATTTTGCCTAAACAGCTTTCTCACAGGTATTCAATTTTGTCACATTACAGTTCATCATCAAATACAAGGTAAAAAAAAAACATTTTATACTTTACCAAAATACCTTTTCTATAGTATCTGAAAATAGTGTATATATGTTATTACTATGATTTATAAATCCCTTTATTTTATTCTAATTCTAACATTTTTTTCAGTGTATTGACAGTATCTGAGATAGTGAGTGTGTGTGTGTGTGTGTGTATATATATATATATATATATATATATATATATATATATATATATATATATATATATATATATATATATATATATATATATATATACTAATATATATATATATATATATATATATATATATTAATATATATATATATTAATATTACCATTACTGAAGTCTCTTATTTAAATCTTCTCAAACATTATTTTCCAACATACACAGTAGCATGTTCAGGGGAAAAACACTGCTTGGCCATGGTCGGGAAAAAGAAGTTATGTCCTTACCATAACGTTCCATGTGGAGTGTTCATCTCGCCTTGGTTATTACACATGGGTAGCGTCCCTAGCTCCATGATCCTGAGGAACTCAAGGGAGAACGTTCTTGAGCACAGTGGAACCAAAGGTTGCCCTATCCCTAGAAACCCTGTCCACTTTGTAATGAGAGATAAATGTATGTGGTTTAGCCCAAGTAGCAGCCGCACAAATAGTGTCTAAAGGTAAGCGAGCTGCGTGAGCCAAAGATGTAGACACTGATCTGGTAGAATGTCCTTTGGGTTTCGCAGATAAAGTTTGGTCAGAGGCTTCGTAAACATATGTGATACAGTCAGTTAGCCATTTAGAAAGAGTTCGCTTTGTAACTGCAAGACCCTTTCTGCTGTCAGCAAAAGCTACAAATAGTTGATCAGATTTCCTGTGATCTTTTGTTCTATCCATATAAAATCTGAGTTGTCTATGGACGTCTAGTTTGTGCAACATATACTCCAATTTATTAGAGTGGTTTTAAAGAAGGTGGGTAATTCAATGGACTGATTGATATTACTAGAGGAACAAACTTTGGGAAGAAAGGATGGATTAGTGCGTAGGATACTCTGTCAGAATGAAATATTAAATAAGGATGTTTGACCGAAAGGGCCTGAAGCTCAGACACTGCCTAGCAGATGTGATGGCCACTAGAAATAATGTTTTCCATGACAAAAATTTCAACGTGCAACTTGAAGCTGGTTCAAAGGGTGGCAACATTAATTTAGAAAGCAACAAGTTTAAATTCCACGGTGATGTCGGACTTCTGACTGGTGGTCTGATATGAAAGGAACCTTTTAAAAAGGCTTTACAAAGTCTGTGAGCCATAATAGGCACCACATTCTTCTATATGATAGTTAGAAATGGCAGCTAACTGTACTCTTAAAGTAGCCGGGAAGCTCCTTCATGAAATAATTCAGTCAAGAATTCTAAAACCTTGTTTAACGGAGATGTAACAGGGTCCAACTGATGTGACTACGCCCAGAAGACAAAACGCTTCCATTTACTGGTGTAAGTCTTTGTAGTGGAAACTTTATGAGAAGCCACCAAAATATCCTGAACCGATGTAAGGGGAATTGACCTGGCTAAAGGAAGCGGAGCAGCCAAGCTGCTAGATGGAGAGATTCCAGGGATGGGTGAGGAACTCCTGACGAGTGAGTCAGTAGATCTGGCTCTGGGACCAGCATCCAAGGTCCTCGAATGCGGTGATGCAAGAGAAAGGGGAACCAAATCTGACGAGGCCAGAACGGAGCAATGAGAATTATAGTCCTCTGAAGGTTGTTTGCTTTCTGTAGAAACTTTGCAATCAGGGGAAATGGAGGAAAAGCATATAGGAGACCCGGGGGCCAATCGTGCACCAGCGCGTCCCTGGGGACTTCCCCTGGAGGGGGTAATAGGGCAAAGTAGCTCCTGCATTTGGCGTTCATTGGAGACGCAAACAGGTCGCAGGTAGGCTGGCCCCATTTGCGAAAAATCTTTTCCGCAACTGAATGTTTGAGGGACTACTCGTGAGGCAATAGTATTGCCCTGCTCAGCCTGTCGGCTATGACGTTGGATGACCCCGGGATGTGCGTTGCAATCAGAAAGCGACCGGTGGACTCTGCCCATTGCCAAATTCTCATGGCCTCTCTGCATAGTTGGTAAGACCTGGTTCCCCCTTGCTTGTTTATGTACCAGACTACGGACATGTTGTCCGTCTGAACTGCAATGGTCCCTGGAGGAAGAAGGGGAGCAAAGTGTTGCAACGCCAAAAACACTGCCCTCAACTCCAGAACATTGATGTGCAGATTGTACTCCAGATTGGTCCATTCGCCTTGGACTGTCTGTCCCTGAAAGATGCCCCCCCACCCTATCAGGGAAGCGCCCGTGGTTATCGTCGCTGACGGTGTGGGTAGCACAAATGGTCTTCCGCCGGATAGGTTGCAAGTCTGTAACCACCACATTAGGTGTGATTTGCATGTTCTTGTTATCAATATTTCGTGAGTCAGTGGAAGTTGTTGGAATGACCATTGTGCAAATAGAAGCCATTGTAGCACTCTCATGTGCAGTCTTCCCAATGGTATTGCTATGAGAGAAGCTGCCATGAGACCCAAAACTTTCAGAACAATTTTGCTGGGGATTTTCTGGACGACAGCAGAAGGAAATGTTGAATTGAAGTGCTACTATTCTTTCTGTCGGAAGTTTTAGAACTAACTGACGTATCTAATTCCGCTCCTATAAATAAGATATGCTGTGATGGCTGTAGCAAAGATTTTTCAAATTTACTGAAATGCCAAGGTGTGTACAAAGTTGTAGGAGTAATCCCTGGCTTGTATCAGTTGACGCCTGGTGGTGGCAGACAGGAGCCAGTCGTCCAGATACGGAAACACCTGAATCCTAGGCCTCAGATGAGACGCTACCACTGCCATGCATTTGGTGAAGACCCTGGGGCTGTGGTCAGGCCAAAGGGCAGGGCTCGAAACTGATAGTGACTGGCTCCCAGCCGAAGCGCAAGTGATCTCTGGACGCCCTGGCCATTTTGATGTGGTAGTATGTCCTTCAGATCTATTGAGCACATCCAGTCGCCCTTCCGTAAGAATGGAAGGATCGATTGAAGCGTGACCATTCGAACTTTTCCTTCTTGACAAAGGTGTTGAGATGACTTAGGTCTAGAATTGGCCTCCAGTCCCCTGTTTTCTTTGGAACTAAAAAGAACCTTGAGTAAGTTCAATCCTATTTGGTCCGCTGGGACTGGTTGGATGACTCTTTTTCTAGCAGCTTTGAAATTTCTGCAGCTGCTGGGTCTCGCAGATGGGGTGGTACATCTGGGAGTTTTCTTTGGAATGGGGTGGATAGAAATGGGATTTTGTAACCTCTGGTAATAATGCTATTTACCCAATTGTCTGAAGAAAGGTTTTGCCAGGCCTGAGGGTATAAAGCTAAGCGACCCCGACTGCCTCCAGAGCAGGACAGTCGGGCCTCCTCTCAGGAGTGCTGAAAGGTTTGCCAGGGAGGTTATCCCTGTCACCTTGGTTTTGCGGACCCCTCTGCCGCCAGGGCGGCGTCTTCCACCTCTGCCCCCCTTTGCCTCTAGAGGGGCATCACCCTGTGTGTTTGGAAAGATCCTTGGTTTTCAAACCACATTTTCCCACCACGCTGCCCTTTGGGGTACGGTCTGGAAGGGTGGAAAACGGACTGACAGCAGACAGAGTCTTTCCCTCCTGTTCACACCGGTAAGGGTCTCCTTTACTTTAGGGCCAAAAGTGTGGCTCCATCAAATGGGGCGTTAGTAAAGGAAGACTTGAAGGCTTCAAGAACGAACATAAGCGCATCCAGGATTGCCTACGAAGAGCAATCGCTGAAGCCGCTGCCCTACTCGATCCTTCGCTGCATAGGATATCAGCCTCATGGAAGAGTTCACAATGGACGAAGGGTGTTGAGATGCGCTGTAACTTTCTCTGAGACAGCGGCATCTGTAGCAACCTGGAGGGTATCTCCCAACACTTTGACTAGATCTCTCTGTAAACGTGTAAAATGGGTCAAATAGTTCAGGAACGCATAGAAAAGCCGCTGAACTGAAAATGCGCTTCCCATCTGTCCATGGTCCTAGAATCTTTGTTAGGCGGATGGACAGAAGAGGAAGACTCCGACATCTCCTTTTCGTGGCTGCTGCCACCACCATGGCGGCTACTGGAACACCTTTGGTAAGGTAAGCTTTGTCCTGTGGTGCCGTGATGTACTTGTTTGGCGTCCTAGGGACAGGTTCCACCGTGTCAGGAGTCTCCACGCCCTTCGAGCAATTAATTCCATTAACTCATCAAAGGGCGGAGTGACCCAGGAGGAGGAAGGACGGCACCAAATGCCTTCAGCAAAACTGACTCATCCTCAGAAGGGGAGGACTTGCCAGTCACCTCTCTGTTTAAGGATCTCCAAGATGTCAGCAAAAGAGACATCCTCTGAAGGTGACTTAGGGGACCCTTCTGACTCATCTAAGTCAGTATCAGATGTCAAGGATTCTTGTGGAGAATCCAAGTGTCTCCTCTTACACAGTCTTTTCCTAGGAACTTCTTCGTGGGAGCATCCAAAGAAGCCTCCGAGGAAGAGGGGCACCTCCAGGGGTGGCTGAGACACTGGTGCCCGACGCTTGACGTGGCCGTGGGTGCAGAGGAGGATAACGGTCCTTTGCGGGAGGAGAAGCTGTACCTGCTGATGTGGTTGTCTGGGTAGACAACACCTTCCTCATGAGGTCGAAGGCCCCGGGTCCCGAGTCGAGGTATCTCCCGGTTCAAGAAATGGGAAGAATCCCGAAACAGGAGCCGAAGGCACCGACCCCGAGGACGGAACCGAATCGATCCGTGCCGAGGCCCCGAGAGGGAGAGTCGGAACCGAAACATCGGTCCGACTCTCGGTCCCAGAACCAAGGACAGACCTTCGGGCCCGAGACTCCGGTACCGGATCGGATGGAGTCGAGGTAAACGGTGCCGACCGAGAAAAAGACGGTTCTGGCACCGAGGGCTCCACAATCATCAGGTCAGCTTCTTCTGGCTTCAAGACTGAACAGGTCTCGGAGGAGGAACAGATGGAGATAGTGGCAGGCCTTCAAGTCTCGACATCAACTGAGAGGAGACCGAAATAAGTTTGGAGAGGGCCGTATGCTCCATAAGTTTCTGCACCACATGGTCCACGTCGGTGTCGGAAAGGGCTCTAGAAGACCGAGTCGAAGGGATCGAAGACGGAGCCGACCTCAGCAGAGTCGGTGGAGGGAGCTCCGTCACCGGTTCCAAGACTCGAGGCTCGAACTGCCAACAGTTGAACACTCGGCCCAAGTCTGTGGAACCGGTGATCTAACTAGACTCAAGAGCTCGGAGCCGATGACTTTGGCTCCGACGCCGATCCTTCAAGACTTGGATGCCTGGTCTGAAGCATCCAGAGCCTCCTGGAAAGAGGGTTTAAGCAATCCTCTATCCATCAGTTTCCTCGCCTATCTGTCATGACCCTCCCACTAAAAGAGTGACAAATAGAGCAATCCTCTTGTAAGTGGAGAGGGCCAAGACAGTAGACACAGGAACTGTGGTTGTCTGTGACCGACATTTTTGGCCACACTGACAACGCTTAAAGCCAGATTTCATCTTTTCAGACATATTGAGAAATGAAAAGACAGTCCAGTCCAGTAAAAGGTCCAATCCAGTAAAAATGTCAAATCCGGTAATAAGAGTCTGTTTGATACTAACTAAAACAAACTTTTAGTCAAATTGTCAACCGTGAACTGCCTAAAGGCAAGACTATAACAAGTATCTAGTCACAAGTCCAAGAAGGGTAGGCCCGAAAACTCTAAACTCGAAAGTTAACAAAGTTAACTATTCTAATTATCGAGAATTCCTAATGACTCACACACCTACTCTTATACTTTAAGTAACTAGATAAAAAACTCTGAAATTTAAACAGAATAGATAAAAATCTTATCTGAACAGCCTCGAGCTAGTCTCCAACGATGCGTATGCAGCAGCGGCAAACTAGATCTGAGGTAAAGGCAGAGGGGGATTGTGGGTGTTAGATGTCCTCGAGCTTCTTCTCGATGCAGAGCTTGCAGTCGGCCGGCACGGAGCCGAGGATCGGCTCCGAACCCATGTGTAAGAACAAAGGCGAGATTGAACACTCTCACATTTTGTCGTTTCCTCCACTGCAGTGCCATCTCGGAGTTGGTATATTTAAGTAGGGGTGTGTGGGGGGCATAGCCATTGCATCTGTCAGTTTGTTTTGTTTTTTTGTTGGCACAGCGATTTTTTTCCCTGGGAAAAAAAAATGCGTTTGGGGCCATTCGACGTTTAGGTATTTCGGTGTACATGGCAATGTAAGGGCATTCAAAGAACAGCCCTGTTGACATAGTAATATAGATGCGGGTGAGTGCGTGTGTGAGGGTTGTATATTAACATGTTTAACTAATACACTTAATTTATATATACTTTCTGTACATAATTTCAAGTAATCTTTTTTTTTTTTTAGTTTTAGTTATTCTATCTGGTGAATGTGGGTGTATGTGATGAGCTTTTATTTATGTGCAGTGGGTGTTGTGTTGAGTGGTTCTGGTTGCATGAAAATAGATTATATACATTACTTCACTTTCTTTTAACAAGTTTAACTTGGGTGGTGTTTGTTCATTATGCCCATTTTTTACAGCAACTGCTTCTTTTCAGTACCTTTTTCAGCCTAGTGTTAGTTAAACTGCTTTCGAGTGTTTTATTTTTCCACATACCTCGAGCTGTTTTTCAACTTAACAGTCTAGTTTCCATGTTCAAGCTGCAGGAAATGCATTTTGACCTTCCCTCGTTTACAGGAAGTGAACTTTTAGAATGTTAAAATGAGCAGCAGAAACACAAAAATAGAACATTTAAAATTAATCTAGTTAATTTCAAAACATACCAATGTAGTTTTTATGCTCATCTTTTAAAAAGTGGAATAATGAAAAGAAAAAAGGAAAGAAGAATGCGGTGGGAAGTAGAAAAAGAAGATGCCTGCAGACAAAGACACCTGGTACTAATCTCGGTTAGGATGACCACAAGATGTCACTAAATTATAGTTCAGTGAAAGTTGTATCCTTTATACAAGTACAGTGTAAATATAACACACTCATGCAGCAGATCATCACAATACAGAGAAATACACATTTAAAGTGATGAAAATACTTGCTTAAAACAATATGACTGGTTTTAATGCGTCATGAAAAGTTGAAAAAAACTAATAAACTTAAATAATGAATTAGACAGCTACTGCTATGCAGAATATGATAAACAAAAGTACCACCTATTACAATAATGGAATTTCCTTTACAGTTGATCTGGTTCTGTAACAGGATACTTGTCATACTGTACACACATTTACACACTGTCAGACTGGATTTTTGATTATTCAACCAAAAAATTTCAGGACTTCGCATTGCGAGTCTTGACATTTTAAAAGGTTACTTTCCTTAACTGATCCATTACTGTCACTGACCTAATATACGGATTAATATCCACATGTCATTTAAGCAAGTACAAACCCTTAATTATTTGCTAGCTATGTTTTATATTTCCAACTTTTGCATTGTTCAAGAGTTATCTGGTATTTTCCACTTGGGCTCCCTTGGAATACAGATTCTTTACAAGAAAAGATGGTTTCATTAAATAAGATTTAATAAGCAAAATAATGAATTTGCTTCTTGCGATAGTGACACACCTAAAAGTTTATTCTCATAAAAAATAACGTACACAGACCATGGGTGATCAACAGATAATGGAAGACAGTACAGTTTTGTACCTACCATAAATGTAGATGTTCGAGTGTATACCCTGCTGCAGTCATCACACTTGGGTTATCCTGTTGTCAGGCAGTCCCGCAGTCGGCCTGAATTCCAAAGTCTTGGTCCGGCGTCGGTTGCTGTCGCTTCTTCCCTGACGTCAGAGCGCCAGGGGTATATAGGAGGCATCAGACGCCATTTTCTTCAGCTTTTCTTGCCCCAGATGTCAGGTGCCCCCCCAAAACGGTGGTCAGTAGACAGTACCAATAATAAAAGTTTAGCACAAACAAGACATCCCTCCAGCTATAAGCAAATACACCACAAGGTAGTATCAGATTTTAAGGCATTGAAAGGTTTTAGTTAGGTCAGAGGGGATGGAGGGAGGGTAACCTGGACTGCAGCAGGGTATACACTCGAACATCTACATTTATGGTAGGTACAAAACTGTACTATGTTCATCGTGTTACCCTGCTGCAGTCATCACACTTGGGTAGAATCCCAAAGCTAAGGATGGGAGGTGGAGTCAAACAGGGTTAGAGGAGGCTAGAAGGCCCTGCAAAACTGCAGTGGCGAAGCCAGCTCTAGTCTTAGAGTAAAGTGTTAAGTGATAGTGTTTGGTGAAGGTGTGTACTGAACTCCAAGTTGCAGCTTCCAAAATATCCTTGGATGGCACCCCCCTGAGGAAGGCTGTAGATGTAGCTGCTGCCCTGGTAGAGTGGGGCCTTATGCTAGCAGGAACTGGTTTTCCATGGTGGGTGCAGCAAAAACGAATGCAATGTCCTATCCATTTGGAAATGGTCTGTTTTGAGATCGCCTTTCCTTGTGAAGCTGTAGCATAGGATACAAAGAGCTGGTCAGATTTTCTGAAAACCTTAGTTTTATCCAAGTAGTAACGTAGTTGCCTGTGAATGTCCAAGGAGTGCAGGAGTTTTTCTCCTTTGTTCTGTGGATTTGGAAAGGAGGTGGGTAAATGGATGGTTTGATTTAGAGCCACACTGGATATCACCTTAGGCATAAAGGAGGGGTTAGTTTGTAGAGAAAGTCTGTCTTGATGAAAAATGAGGAAAGGCTCTACTGCCATTAGTGCCTGAAGCTCTGAGACTCTTCTGGCTGAAGTTATTGCTAGCAGCAGGGCAGTCTTCCATGATATAAACTTTAAGTCAGCTAAGAAAGCTGGTTCAAAAGGAGGTAGCATAAGTTTTTCCAGAACAAAATTGAGGTTCCAGGTTGGTGTAGGTGCTCTCCTGGGGGGGGGCTAATGTTTTTGGCCCCTCTGAGAAACTGCCTTAGAAGCGGATGTGAAAATAAGGGGGGATCCATGTTGCAGTGAGCCGAAACAGCTGAGGCATGGATTTTAATAGATGAAAAAGAAAGTCCTTTGTGTAACATCTCAGTTAAATGCTGTAGAATCTGAGGTACGTCTGGCTGAAGGGTATTTTGGCCTTTAGCTTGGTTCCAGGCGCAAAACCTTTTCCATTTGTCTGAGTAGGCCTTCCTGGTGCTGGGCCTCCTGGCTTCCAGAATAACATCACTAACAGCTTGAGAAAGAGGAGCTGGCTGGTTGCTTAGGTGATTTGCCATGCAGCCAAATTTAAGGTTTTGAGCTGGCTGCGTAGAATCTGACTGTCTTGCTGTGTGAGCAGATGAGTAATTTGTGGTAAAATCCATGGTGGGCCCTGGGTCATATTCCTTAACAGTGGGTACCAGTGCTGGCGTAGCCAGTCTGGGGCAATGAGTATCATTCTGGGTCTCTCCATCCTGACTTTCAGCAGCACCTTTGTGAGAAGGGGCAATGGAGGGAAGGCATATACTGTCAGGTTTTTCCAACTGAATGAGAGTGCGTCCACTTTCCAAGCTTGATAGTGAAAAGTCCTTGTACAAAATTTTGTTAGCTGATAGTTTTGGGGGCTGGCAAACAGGTCTATGTCTGGGTGCCCCCATTTTTGAGTTATCATTGCAAATACTTGTGGATCCAGTTTCCACTCGTGGAGATCCATGATGTTTCTGCTTACATCGTCTGCCAATGTGTTCTTTTTTCCTGGCAGGAATTGAGCTTGTAGTTGAACTTGGTAAGCCAGTGCTGTGTTCCACAAGGTCATTGCTTGCCTGCATAGAGGGTAGGAGTGTGTACCTCCTTGTTAATGTACCACATTACAGTGGTGTTGTCCGTCCTTATTGTAAGCTGTCCTGGATGTAAGAGGTCCTTGAAGGCTGTCAGGGCATTCTGTACAGCTAGCATTTCTTTTTGATTGATGTGCATATTCCTTTGATCTGCAGTCCATATGCCTTGAACGCACCGTCCTGCCATGTGTGCCCCCCAGGCATAGTCCGATGCATCTCTTGTCATAGTTTGCCTGGCTGGGGGTAAGGTGAAAGGCTGACCCTTGTTGAAGTGACATGCCTGTGACCACCATAGAAACTCTTGTTGAAGGCAAGGAATGAGAGATATCATTGTGTCCAAGCTGTGGCTGTGTTGAGTCTATACGCTTTTTAGGTACCATTGTAATTTCCTCATATGCAGTTTTGCAAATGGTATTAGTAGTATGCAAGATGCCATGAAGCCCAAGGCCTGCAGAATTTTTCTTGCAGGGAGTTGGGTCTTTGTTACCATTGTTTTGAAGTATTGAGTCAGTTGCAGTTGTTTGTCTGGCGTCAGATAAGCCATCTGGGCCGTTGTATTCAAGCTGGCACCCAGGAATGTCATATTTTGTGAGGGTACTAGTTTTGATTTCTTTTCATTTACTGTGTACCCTAGGCAACTTAGAAGGTGTTTTACAAAAGCCAGAAGTTGTAAGAGAATGTCCTTGCTTTCTGCTTGGATGAGGCAGTCATCCAGGTATGGGTATATTTGAATTCGTCTGTCTGCAGTATGCAATTACTGGTGCCAGGCATTTTGTGAAGACCCTGGGTGCAGTGGATAAGCCAAAGGGCACTGCAGAGAATTGGTAATGGGTTGAACCTGCAATGAAACGGAGGTATCTTCTGCAATTTTGTCTGATAGGGACATGCAGGTATGCCACCTTGAGGTCCAATGTTACTAGCCATGCTTTCTTGCCCAACATGGGAAGAAGCTGCTGTAGTGTTAGCATCTTGAATTTGGGTACTTGTAAGAAGGTGTTTAGAACTGAAAGGTCCAGAATGGGTCTCCAAGCATCGTCTGTTCTGGGGACTAGAAAGAGCCTGGAGTAGAATCCTTGGCCTTGCTCCCGTGTAGGTACCAGTTGAATGGCTCTCATGTCCATGAGAGCTGTAATTTGTTTTTGTGCCTCTGCCCATTGATTTTGTGGCAGGTTTGGCATTCCTTTTACCGTTGGCAAGGTGTGGAAATAGAATCTGTATCCTTGTGAGATAATGTCTAGGACCCATTTGTCCTTTGTGATGATGCGCCAGTTGTCTGAAAAAAGTGCTAATTCTCCTCCCAAGGGAGCTGCCGAGAGAGTTTTGCTTGGCGATTTGAGGTTTAAGTCATTGTGTTTGCCTTCTAGCAGTTTGGGACTGGTCTTATCCTCCCTTCTGTGTTGCAGTGCCCCATTGCCGAGGTTTGTAATGGGTTTGTGCTTGTCCTCTGCCCCTTGGGCGTCTGTATTTACCCCTCTGTGGTCTATCAGTAGCTGGAAAGGACCAATTTTTTTGTTGGCCAATTTCTGCTGAAGCGTGGGGGCTGAACTGTAGGAAATCTTTGACCGTCTGCATAGATTTTGCCTTATTCTCCATTTTCTTTAAGACTTCTGCTTTAACCCCAAATAGAACATCCTGCTGTAAGTGTGGATCTAGTAACTTTGCTTTAACATGATCAGGCAGAGTTTGTTCTTTTAATCAAGCATGCCTACGTATATCAGACCCAGTAACAGCTGCACTACAGGAAGCTTCCAAGGAATCAAATCCACACTGTAAAGTACGTTTGCCCACCTGTTCAGCTGCATGCAACAGATCCTGCATTTCCTTCAATTCAGACTGTTGAGGGTGTGTGCTCATCTTTTGTTTTATTTGAGACATTAGGAATTGCTGGTATTTAAGCATGTGAAATTGACAATTTAGTGCTCTCATAGCTAGAGTGGCTGAGGTGTAAACCTTCTTCCCCCACCTATCTAGTGCTCTGGAGTCCCTTTCAGAGGGTACAGGATTTTTAGCCATGGAAGCCTTAGCCCCTTTGGGACCCTGGGAGATGGTCTCTGGATCAGCAACAGGGCTTTTATAAAGGAATTTGTGTGAGTCAGGCACTCTATAGTATCTATCTGGTTTGGCTGGAGCAGGAAGCAGAGAATCTGGATTTAGACTAGATTCTAAGTAAACATCATCCACAATGTCTAAAACTGGGGGGATAGCAAGTGGTCTGTGCTGGGGGAGTAAAAGAAACTCTCTGAGCCTTTTCTTTGAGTTGGAGTAGTCCTGACCTTCCCAGTGGAAGTGTTCCCTCATGGTATGTAAGGTTTCCCCAAAGGAATAGTCTTCAGGGGGAGAAGCTGAGGGAATGGAATCCTCAGCATCAGAATCTTCATAAGGGGGAAAGGAGTAATCTTGCTCCTCAGAGGAGCCTGAGGAAATAGACACTTGATCAGAGGTGGCATAATCCTCCTCTTGTCTAGGCCTTTTGTCGGGTGGGGGTTGGGAACCCCTGATTAAAGAAATCAAATCTTCAGCCATTTTAAGCATTTGTTTCTTAGGCATGGGGCCTTGAACTGGAGACTGAAGTGCAGTCTTCTTTGGTTTTAGAGGAGTCTTAAGCTTAGCATAAGATTTTATGGTGAGAGTAGTCAGTCTGAAGACACCTTCAGAAACCGAAGGTGTTTCTGCAGTACCGGCTTCTCCTTCTGCAGTGTCGTCGGTAGGGCCTAAAGAAAATGGCTGCGCCGGCCTAGAACTCTCCGCCAGAGAATCCGAAGTGGTCTGGGGTTCCAATTCTGCGGTAGCCAGGGGCTGCGTAGGCGCCTCACTGAAAACCGGTGAACCGGCGACCGGCCCAGCCGAGGCCTCGGAGTCTGGCTTGGATCTAGGCTGCCTGTCTTTATCTTTGCGTTTTTTGTGCACGTCGGTAGTCGGTTGCTCCGACGGCATAGTGTAATTAAATTTCCTACCGAAGTAGTGTCGTGCGAAATCAAAGCGTCGCTTTATAGTTCGCTTATTGAACCTAGCACAAAACCGACAACCAGTGACGTCGTGGTCTGGGCCTAGGCAAGGTATACAATAAGAATGAAAATCCTTATGAGGTATTTGCTTCCCACAAGAAATACAATTGTTAACTTTTTCTGACATCGGTCTGAGGCAAGAAAAGTTTCCCCAACGGGGTACTTAGCTTTATTGAAGACTTCGGATCTGAAATTCGACTTCGAAAATCTCAGGAGTCGGCCGACAGGAACTTGCGAACTGCTTCTGCTTCGGGTACAGCGCGGCAAGAAAGACTGGAGAAAATGGCGTCGGATGCCTCCTATATACCCCTGATGCTCTGACGTCAGGGAAGAAGCGACAGCAACCGAAGCCGGACCAAGACTTTGGAATTCAGGCCGACTGCGGGACCGCCTGACGACAGGATAACCCAAGTGTGATGACTGCAGCAGGGTAACACGATGAACATCTGAGATATAATACAAAGGGGTAGTGAAGCATCAAGACTGTGGGTGGAATACAGAATACTTACAAATGCACAGCTTGAATGATGCTGACAGCATAGTAAACAGAGAATGATGTGCCATACATAACATCTGGCAATGTATCAAAATATTATTAGAGCTATTAATCATCTGAAAGTTGTTAAGATACAGATTAAGCATCCATACTTAAGTAAATGTTACATTGCAATTCTATATACATAAGGACATACACATGCAAACACGCACTCAAAAATAAATACATATTTCTACACTTGTCTAAGTCATAAGTAAGAGGTCTACAGATGTATTTACACTAGGTAAAACCTACTGCCTAAAAAACTAAATACCCCATAACCTTTTGGTATTACTTCAGTACACAGTTGCCCAATGCTTTCCTTGAAATGCAATTGTGAAATCTAACACCTGATGTGATACCCAAAAGAACTGCGCAATGCAATAAAACTGTAAGGTTAAATACAGGGAACACTTCATTACTAAAATGCAAAAGAAACAAGCATGCATAAAGTAGTATCCAGTAAGCAAAAAATCAATAGTCCGAAAGACCAATAAAGTGAAAAACAATTTAATAACGTAAACCATACAAAAAGTTAAGCACTTTCATCTCGAACTGTGACAGACTTCATCAGTTCTTCGTCAGTTACTTGCTCAGGATGGCTTTTTCATTTTTATAGTTTTGTTTGAGCCATTTTTAAGGTGATGCACTGCTTTTTGCTTTATATTACTGCAATTATACTTAAAAATAAGCTGTTGTCTTCTGTGTTACATGAAATAGTTTAGAGGAGAATATGCTTAAAACACACCTCAATCAGCTCAACATCTGTTGCCTTACTCAGTTACTTCGCTAATTACTGGAAAATACTACTAAACAGATTTTACTCTGAAATGCTCTGCATCTGTTAGTGAAAAAAAGAAGTTATGTATTTACCATAACGTTCCATGTTTGTAGTCCATTTCACCTACATTCTTGCTGGATGGGTTCAAAGTCGATCCTCTGCTCCGACACGGCCGATACTAAAGCTCGAGAGCCTTTACTGGCGAGGCGATCCCCTATCCCATGGTGCATCACAGCAATTCCCCAGCTCTTGTTTGCAAGAAAGTAACTACATACATAATAATTATGCTACCAATAACTATGTACATACAAACAAAAGGTACTTTGTATTATTATCCATGCCATGTGGACAGACAACTAAAACAAGGTCAGACAGCATAATGGATAGTCCACCAGTTCCTCCAGGATACAGGAAGGGGGAAGGAGGGAGGGACGCAAGAATGTAGGCGAGATGGACTACAAACATGGAACGTTATGTTAAGTACATAACTTCTTTATGTTATGTAGACCTACCTCACCGTAATTCTTGCTGGATGGGACAGCATCCCCAGCCCCTTTATCCTGGGTGGCTCAAGCAAAGATTCAGCACAGTGGACCCAAAGGATGACCTGTCCCAGGAGGCCAAATTCAATTTATAATGAGTGACAAAGGTATGAGGTCTTGCCCGCTGCACAAATGGTATCAATTGGGAGTTTTGATCTGAAGGCATATGAAGCGGATATTGCCCTAGTTGAATGGTCTTTTAATTTAGCAGGTAGTTTCCCACCATTTTTGTAAGCAAATGAGATGCAGTCTGAAAGCCATTTAGACAGTTACCTTGGAGACGGGCAAGCCTTTGTTTTTGTCTGAGAAGGAAATAAGAAGTTATGTACTCACCATAACGTTCCATCTCAGTAGGTGACTTCATTTGTCTGCAACCTTTGGGTCTTGGATCCGAACTCGGATCCGAGCCGGCAACTTATTTCATAGCTTAGAGATCCGAGCTCCTAGCTCCTCCCCTTACCCATAATCCCCTGCCAAACCTGACTGACCTCAGATCAAGTTTGCCCGTATACAAAAAAGCCAAAGGCTAATACATCCCGAAGGATATAATAGAAGGACATATAGGAACAAGAAAATTTCTGAGGGCCAGGGAGAAGGAGGGGGGGGTGGTTGCAGACAAATGAAGTCACCTACTCAGATGGAACGTTATGGTGAGTACATAACTTCTTAATCTGAAGTAGGTACTTCATTTGTCAGCAACCTTTGGGACAGAGTCCCCAGCTACCTGAATCTTGGGTGGCCATCATGGAAGGATGTTCCGGAGCACTGCAGAGCCAAAGGACGCTCTCCCTCTGGAGATAATGTCCAGCTTATAATGGTTGATAAAGGTACGAGATGAGGCCCAAGTGGCCGCGGAACAAATATCATCCAGTGGAATTCTAGATCTAAAGGCTGCAGAAGTAGATACAGAACGAGTAGTGTGTGCACGAATTCCCTGAGGTGCAGGCCTCCCAGAAGTGTCATAGGCCAAGAGAATACACTGTGAGCTCCATCATGACAAAGTGATCTTAGAGACAGATTTACCTAGGTTAAATTTGGAAAAGGAAATGAACAACTGGTCGGATTGCCTATGACCAGCAGTCCTGTGAATGTAGAAGCGCAGTTGTCTGTGCACATCTAAGGAATGAAGTTTGTATTCTCCCTTGTTCGAATACTTAGGGAAGAAAACTGGTAGGTTAATGGACTGACTGATATTGGCCTCTGAAGTCACCTTGGGAAGAAAAGAAGGATTGGTCCTAAGGTACACTCTATCCTGATGAAAGGCCAAGTATGGGGGTTTCAGACAAAGGAACGCCATTTTCCAAGAAAGGTACTTAAGATCGACCGAGGCAGCTGGTTCAAAAGGGGGAGCTGTCAAGGCCTGTAAAACTAGAGCTAAATCCCAAGGGGGTACAATTTCCCCTGATAGGAGGTCTGAGCAAGAAAGTACCCTTGAGAAAGGTCTTACACAATTTCGCTGTAATCAAGGGGCCCGATTCATGCCCCACATGGTAATAAGAAATAGCTGCTAGCTGAACTTTGACCGTAGAGCAGCTAGCCCCCTGATGGAACAGACCTGTAAGGAACTCCAAGACAGACGGTAATGGGGCTGTGAAGGGGTCTAAGTTATTATTCTCCACCCAGCTGGAGAAGCGTTTCCACTTACTACGATAGACTTTCCTAGTGGAAGGTTTATGTGCTGATACGATAATGTCTTTAACCGGTGAAGAGATTCCGGGAGTCCTGACTAGGAGTGGAACTGGAGCAGCCAAGCTGTCAGCTTGAGGTTGTCCAGATTCGGCATCGGGAGGTCTAGGGGATGAGATATTAGATCCGGGAGGGGATCTAGAATCCAAGGCGGATTTACTAGGTGAGACCACAGGTAAGGGAACCACGTTTGACGAGGCCAGAATGGGGCAATGAGGATCATCCTGCTCCCCAACCAAATGGCTTTTCTGTATGAGTTTCAGCATCAGGAGCAGAGGAGGGTAGGCATAAAGTAGACCGGGGGGCCAAGCATGCACCAGAGCGTCTCTCGGGGATTCCCCGACAGGGGGAATTAGAGCAAAGTAGTTGTTGCATTTCATATTCGAGGGAGAGGCGAAGAGATCGCAACAGGGTTGCCCCCACACGGCAAAAATTCGCTTCGCTACCTGGGGGTTGAGAGACCACTCGTAAGGGGAAAGGAGGGTGCGGCTGAGTCTGTCCGCCAGTATGTTGGACCGTCCCAGAATGTGCGTTGCAACAAGAAAGCGGTTGGTAGAAATCGCCCATTCCCACACTCTCATGGCCTCTCGACAAAGAGGATAGGACCTGGTTCCCCCCTGTTTGTTGATGTACCAGACCACTAACGTTGTCAGTCTGTATCGCAATAGCCCCTACCGGAAGAAGGTTCTGTAGTGCTCGCAACGCCAATAGCACCGCCCTCATCTCCAGGACATTGATATGCAAGGAGGTCTCTGTGTCGTTCCACGTGCCTTGGACTGTCTTGCCTGCGCAATGCCCTCCCCACCCGAGGTGAGAGGCATCCGTGGTCACCGTGGCGAGGGGAGGAGGTGTTGAGAAGGGACGTCCCGTATGGAAATCCGGGGATTGGAGCCACCATACGAGAGCCGTCCTGCACGCCTTGCTGATGGAAATAGGATGGTTCAGGGGGTGACAATGAAATGACCATTGGACTTGAAGGGTCCATTGCAGTACCCTCATGTTCAGACGAGCCAATGGCAAAAGAGTAATTGCTGCCGCCATGGAGCCTAGAGCCCTCAGGACCAATCCCGCCGGTGGAGCTGTAGATTGGAGGATGGCCTGTACATGCAGCCTCAGGTTCTGAAGACATTCCGCGGTCAGAAATGCTAGGAGATTTCTTGTGTCCAATTTGGCCCCTATAAACTCTATCACCTGGGTAGGAGCAAGAGAGGATTTGTTCATGTTGGTGGTGATGCCCAGCTGGGGGGCCAGCTGGAGGAAGTAGTCCCTGGCTGAGCAAAGTAGATGCCTTGTCGGGGCGGTCAGGAGCCATTCGTCCAGGTATGGAAACACCTGCATTCCCTGGAGTCTCAGGTGGGCCGCTATCACTGCTAATGCTTTGGTAAACACCCTGGGGGCTGTGGTGAGACCAAAGGGAAGGACCCTGAACTGGTAGTGACTGGCTCCTAGCCGGAAGCGGAGAAACCTCCTGGATCATCTGTCCATAAGAATGTGGTAGTATGCATCCTTGAGGTCTATAGAGCACATCCAGTCATTCTCCTGCAGTAGGGGGAGAATGGATTGAAGAGTGACCATTTGAAATTTTTCTTTGGTTAACGACAAGTTCAGAAGGGAGAGGTCTAGGATTGGTCTTAAGTCCCCCGTCTTTTTTGGCACCAGAAAGAACCTGGAGTAAAACCCTAATCCGAGCTGGTCTGGGGGGATGGGTTGGATGGCTCCTTTTTGTAGCAGCTGCTGCCTCCCTCTGATCGGGTGGTTCATCAGGGAGGCTTTTGGTTCTGGGGACATGATATATGGGAATTTGGTAACCTCTGGATATGATACGAAGCACCCAGTGATCTGATGTGATGGACTCCCAAGCTGCCAAATGCTTCGAGAAACGCCCCCCGACTGCCTCCAGAGTGGCGCAGTTGGGCAACCCCTCAGGGCTGTTGTGTGGGTCGGTCAGAGAAAGGTTCTCTGGACCCCAAATTCTTCGGGCCCCCTCTGCCTCTAGGGCAGCATCCTCCTTATCCTCCTCTGCCACGGAAGGACTGGTTGTCCAGAGCAGGCTGGGAATGCTGCGATTTCCGGAACCACATCATCTTCTGTCCCTTTTGGTTCTTGGAGAAGGACCTCTGGGGAGCGGAGAAGTGGACTCCGACGGCAGACAACGTCTTCCTGTCCTTTTCGCTCTGGGCTAAAGTGTCGCGAACCATCTTGCCAAATAAGGCAGAACCATCAAAAGGGGCATTCGCACATGACGCCTTAAAGGGTTCCGCGAAGTCACAATGTCGGAGCCAGGCCTGGCGCCTCATGACTAGGCCTGCTCCACTGGCTCTAGCGGCTCCCTCTGTAGCATGGGACAACAACCGCATAGAGGTATTAGATATCGATCTTAGAGTGGCCATGCGAGTGGAATACAATTGCTTGTCCTCCACCGACATGGACTCCGGGGGGGAAGCAGCGTACTCTTTGATAAGGTCTCACTGCATCCTGATAACGTGTGCCATATACTTCAGAGACCTTACTGAGAAGGTCACTGAACTAAAAACCCGCTTCCCCAGGCGATCCATCGAGCGGGACTCTGCTCGGTGGATGGACCGAGGGACTCTCCTGAGCCAATTCCCTCTTGGTGGCTGCCGTCAACATGGCATCTACGGGGGGACCCTTGCTCCAGTGGGATCTGTCCACAGGGGGCTCAGAATTCGATCGGGGCATTTGGGAACTGGCTCCGCAGTGTCCGGCTCCTTCCACGCCCTGGTGGTAATAAGGTCCACCAGGGGGTCGGCCGGAGGGGACACCCAAGAGGTAGACGGTCCTGCTTCGAATGCCTCCAGGAACACGGACTCGTCGGAGGAAGCCTTGGGGACAGACCACCCCCCCTAATCCTGAGCATTTCCATGATGTCTCCCAAAGGAGACATCTTCGGGGGGGTGACCAAGGGGAGCCTTCCCCCTCATCCAAGTCAGTGTCTTCTGTTAAGGACACTGGGGAGTCCACGTGTCTCCTCTTACACTTGTGCTTATGAGGCACATCCTCGGGGAGGCTGTCCGAGGAGGTCTCACCAGCAACGACTTGTTCAAAGGGAATGACCTGAGACATCGAAGCAGGCTGTCCCTGAGGCCGGGTGATGGAAGCCTGACTCAGCTGAGAGGGAGTGCGGGGTGAAGCCGAAGCAAGGGCCGGGGGTCCCGATGCCCTCTCCTCCACTGCATCGAAGGCAGAGGGGGAGTCGCTCTCTCTGGGATCCGAAAGTAGACTCCCACTTAGATCCGATGGAGGGATCGGAACCGGAGCCGAGACCACCGGATCCGAAGGACCCGTGTGCTCCGACCAGGACGGAGCCGAAGGCACACAGAATCCCACGGATCCGAAGCTCGGCCCACGGCTCCAAGAGCTCGGATCTGACAAGGAAGGACCCGACAGACTCGAGGGCAGAGTCGGATCCGAAGTACCCAGTACTGTCGGCGCCGACCCACCCCCGGCACCAACGCTGCCCGGCTCCATATGCTCCGAACCCGAAAAGCGGGTCGGAGAAGGAGCTATCGGGGCAAAAAAATTTGTTGAGCTCCCCCCCGAAGGGGGGGGGGGGCATGAGCACTCCCATCTGCAGCTGGGCCTGGATGAACCTTCGCATCATCCGGTCCAAGTCCGCATCCGAAAGGCTGTAGGTAGATCTCGACGAGGCCACCGAGGCGGGCCGGGAGTGCCGCCTGGATGACCTCGACGGAGATCGGGTCTCCTCCTCCTCAGGTCCCGAAGAAAAGCAGGGGGATCGGAGCTGAGGAGGAGGAGACCTGGAAGCCGTGGAGGGAGAAGCCCGCTTAGCTGGGGGGCCGAAGCGGAGACCTCGGGCCGCTGCTTGTGGTGCTTCTCCCTCCTTTTCTCCCTCCTGGCCTCCCTCTCCTCTGGCGCTTTAGTGGGAGTTTGAGTCCCGGCCGGGGGGAGGGAGGCAGGAGTGGCCGCCACCGAGGACTGGGGTGGTGCCACGGGAGTACCAGAGGCCGAAGCCGGATCCGGGGGCAAAAGTCCCGCCAGGATCAGCTTCGACCTACGGTCTTTCAGTGCCCTGGGGTTGAACCCCACACTAATAGAACACCCAGAGGAGAGGTGTTCAACCCCAAGGCACCGAACACACCAAGTGTGGCCATCCGCCGGTGAAAGCTTATGGCCCCACTCGGTGCACTTTGAGAAAATAGGCTTTGGGGCCTCCGACAGTTTTTTTTTTTTTTTTTTTGTTTTTTTTAACAACAAAAAGGATTTAAAACTATGACTAAACTACCTCACACAGACCAGGCCCCAACACATAACAGTCCACACACACACTATGCACCAGCGAAGGAGGGGGAGGAATTACACTAAAAAATAAAGGTATACTGTCAAAAAGGGAACCTAACCACACGCAAACAGTTAACTATAAATAAAATGTGAAAAATATGGATTTTTAGAACAAAAAAGTTGTCACAACTACCACACGCCATGAGCTCAGGAATCTAGAAGCGTACGCAAGAGCGGCAAACTAGATCTGAGGTCAGTCAGGGTTGGCAGGGGATTATGGGTAAGGGGAAGAGCTAGAAGCTCGCATCTCTAAGCTATGAAATAAGTTGCCGGCTCGGATCCGAGTTCGGATCCAAGATCCAAAGGTTGCTGACAAATGAAGTACCTACTTCAGATCAATTGATCCGATTTCCGAAAATCTTTAGTCCTGTGCAGGTAAAATTGGAGAATTCTATGGACATCTAACTGGTGTAGTCTGTATTCTGATTTATTACTGTAATTTGAATTCTGGTAATTCAATAGTTGTGTTTAGATTATGTTCTGAACATACTTTAGGGAGGAAGGATTAGTTCTTAGGGAGACTATCTTCATGGAATACAATTAAGGAGGTCAAATGGTCAGGGGCTTGCAATACTGAAACCCTCCTAGCAGATGTTATGAAAACTAAGAACAATGTCTTCCAATACAACAATTTCAAGTCGGATGAAGAAGACGGTTCAAACGGTGGAGAAATTAATGAGGTCAGAACTAAGTTTAAGTCCCAGGGCTCCCGAGGTTGCCTGATTGGAGGTCTGAGGAGGACTCCTTTCAAAAAGGTTTTGCATAAAGAGTCGGGCATAATCAGATTTCCTATGTTTCCAAAATGATAATTAGAGATGGCAGCTAACTGAACTCTAATGGTAGCAGCTGCCACTCCTCCTTGAAAAATAGATGCAAGGAAGGACAGGATAGACTTTATGGTAGCTGAGTAGGGGTCTATGCCTTGTTTAGCTGCCCAAATGGAAAACCTTTTCCATTTGCTGGAATATAATTTCCTAGTGGAAGGTTTGTGGGAATAAATGAGAACATGTTTAACAGTAAGAGAAAGGGATATACACCTGGCTATTCTTGGAACTGGAGCAGCTATGCTGTCAATTACAGGGTTTGGATGGTAGGCTGAAACTGTCCTGATTGATGAATCAGGTCTGGAGATGGTTCTAGAAACCATGGTTCCTCCAAGAGATGGGGCCACAGGAAGGGGAACCAGACTTGGCAAGGCCAGTAAGGAGCAATGAGGATCAGGGTACTCCAACAGTTTTGCTTTCTGAATCACTTTTGGTATGAGTGGAAAGGGTGGAAAAAGTACAGTTTTGTACCTACCATAAATGTAGATGTCCGAACTGGATAGCATCTGCAGTCATAACAAGTGGGTTGTCCTGTCGTCAGGCAGCCCTTCAGTCGGCCGGATTCCAAAGTCCGGGTCCGGCTTCGGCTGATGTCGCACTCCACCCGACGTCATCTCTGTTGGTCTTCGGGTATAAAGGCATCAGCCGACGCCATTTTCCTCAGTGTTTCTTGCCCCAGATGCCAGTAGCCCTCTTGCAGGCTAAAATTTGGATAGATGCCAATGTTTCCAAATAGATAGAGGTAAACACAACAATAAGCATGTATGTACATATACAAAAACAAATACACCATAAAAGACTCCCCCCCCAACAGCTAGCTATTAGAAGGGTAAACACCCTAGGAGTACCACAGAGGGATGGTGGGAGGGTAATCCTGACTGCAGATGCTATCCAGTTCGGACATCTACATTTATGGTAGGTACAAAACTGTACTATGTCCTTCATGGATGCATCTGCAGTCATAACAAGTGGGTAGAATACCATAGCCAACTAGGGAGGAGGATAAAGGTAGATTATGGTGTGTTTAGGATCCCTTGCAGTACAGCAGTGGCAAACCCTGCTCGGGATCTGGAATATAGAGGCAAATTATAATGCTTGGCAAATGTATGCACGGAGGTCCAAGTAGCCGCCTCAATAATGTCTTTGGTTGCCACTCCTCGTAAGAAGGCTGTGGTAGTGGCTGTTGCTCTTGTAGAATGAGGTCTTATGTTCTGTGGAATTGGTTTTCCATGGAAGGAGTAACAGAATCGTATGCAATTTCCTATCCATTTGGAGATTGTCTGTTTGGAAATAGCTTTTCCTTCCCTTCCTGTTGCATAGGCTACAAAAAGTTGGTCAGTCTTTCTGCTATTTTTGTTCTGTCCAAGTAGTAGCGTAGCTGTCTATGTACATCCAAGGTATGCAGTATTCTTCCCCTCTGTTTTGTGGGTTGGGAAAGAAGGTAGGTAGGTGGATTGCCTGGTTTAAAGACACTCTGGATACCACCTTAGGCATAAATGTAGGATTAGTCCTCATGGACACTCTATCTTGGTGGAAGATTAGGAAGGGTTGCACTGCCATTAAGGCCTGTAGTTCTGAAACCCTCCTTGCTGAAGTAATTGCCAGTAGGAAAGCAGTTTTCCATGATAGGTGTTGTAGGTCTGCTGTTGCTGCTGGTTCAAAGGGTGCTAGTGTCAACTTTTCTAGCACAAAGTTTAAATCCCAAGCTGGTAATGGTGGTTTCCTTGGAGGTTTTACATTCTTGATTCCTCTGAGGAATTGTCTGAGCAAAGGGTGCGAAAAACAGGTGTATCAAAGCTGTATTCTGCTGAAATAGCTGATGCATGTATCTTGATGGAGGAGTAGGACAGGCCTGAATGAAGAAGTTCGCCAGATACTCCAGAATGTTAGGCATATCTATGTTTGACACATCTTTTCCTCTTTCCGTACTCCAGATGACAAACCTTTTCCATTTTCCAGCATAGTTCCTTCTTGTTGAAGGTCTGCGTGCTTCCAGAATAATGTCTTTAACTCTTTGGGAAAGTTCTGGAATAGCTGCTGTTATGTGATGTTCCATGCAGTCAGTTGTAAGGTTTTAGGTTTGGATGTATGATGCTGTAGTTGTTCTGCGTTAACATCAAAGGCATCAGGGAATTGTCCACATATTGTTCGAGACATGCTCCTCAGTAGTGGGTACCAGTCTTGTCTTGGCCTGTTTGGAGCTATCTGCATTATCCTTGGACGTTCTTCCTTGATTTTTAGTAGTACCTTGTGTATCAAAGGAAGAGGCGGAATGCATATGCTGTTAGGCCTTTCCAGTTGAAAGAGAGCGAATCCACTTTCCATGCTAATGGGTGGAATGTCCTTGTGCAGAATTTTTGAGCTGGAGATTGAGAGGAGATGCGAATAGGACTATCTGTGGCATTCCGCATTTCTAGGAGATGGTCTTGAAGATGTCCGATGAAGCTTCCATTCGTGGGCATCGAAGTGGTTCTGCTTAATATGTCTGCTAGGGTATTGTCTTTCCCTGGTACAAATATTGCCTGTAACTGGATGTTGTAGCTGAGTGCCAGGGTCCACAGCTCCAAGGTCATTCTGCATAGGGGTATGAATGAGTGCCTCCTGTTTGTTGATGTACCACATGACTGTGGTGTTGTCTGTCCTTATCATCAACTGGCCCTCTTTGAGAAATGGTTTGAACTTTTGGATTGCCAGTTTTACTGCCAGCATTTCTTTTAGGTTGATGTGCAGTTGAAGTTGATCCTGTGTCCACAATCCTTGCACGCATTTGTCCAGCATGTGTGCCCCCATCCTAGGTCTGAAGCGTCTGTTGTGATGGTCTGGCTTGCTTGACATCTGCGAAAGGGTAGGCCTGGGTTTGACTGGCATGCCTGAGCCCACCATAGGAACTCCTGTTTTAAGCATGGAATTAGTGGGATTTCTGTTTCTAGACTGTGTCTGTGTTGGGACCATAAATTCTTTAGGTACCACTGTAGTTTTCTCATATGTAGTCTGGCAAATGGAACCAAGATTATGCATGATGCCATGAAGCCCAAGGCCTGCAGTACTTTTCTTGCTGTTAACTTGTTCAGTTTTGTTAGTGCCAAGAAGTATAGAGGAGTTCTTTTGTTTTTCTGTAGTCAGGAATGCCATTTGTTTTACTGTGTCCAATTCAGCCCAAGAAAGTCCTTGTTTGGGATGGTATTAGCCTTGACTTTTGTAAATTGACTGTGTATCCCAGTGCTTGTAGCAAGCAAATGACCCTTTGTAAATCTGTTGTCAGCTTGCTTTTGTTGTCCCCTTGTAGCAGGCAGTCGTCCAGGTATGGGTAAATTTGAATTCCCTGAAGTCTGCAATGGGCGATTACTGATGCCAGGCATTTTGTGAATACTCTGGGCGCAGTAGATAAGCCAAAAGGCAATGCTGAGAATTGATAGTGCTCTGATCCTGCAAGAAATCTGAGGTATCTTCTGCAGATTGGTCGAATGGGGACGTGCAGGTATGCCTCCTTGAGATCTAGAGTTACCAGCCAAGACTCCTTGCCCAGCATGGGAAGAAGTTGCTGTAGGGTCAGCATTTTGAATTTTGGGACAATGATGTATGTATTTAAGGTGGACAGGTCGAGAATTGGTCTCCAACTTTTTTCCTTTCTTGGAACTAGGAATAGTCTGGAGTAGAACCCCTTTCCTTGCTCTGCTGCTGGCACTCTTTCCACAGCTCTCATGTTTGCTAACTCCATTATCTGGCGTAGAGCCTCTGTTTTTTGATTTGGAGGTAGATTTGGCATTCCTCTTTTGACTGGAATAGTGTGGAAGTGAAACCGGTAACCTTGATCTATGGTTTGTAAAATCCACTTGTCCTTTGCTATGTAGTGCCAGTTCTTTGAAAATAAGGTTAACTTTCCACCTAGAGGAGTTGCTATTTGTTCCCTGGTAGGCGGGTATAGGGTTAAGTCACTGTGGTTGTGTTGATGTAGTGGCCGTGGCCGTGTCTGTGCCTCTGTTGTTACCTTGCCACTGTCTTCCTCTGTAGGCACCTCCTCTGGATTGGTTTCTGCCTCTGGAACGTCTATTCCTGCCCCTTTGAAATTTTGTGGAGTCAGGAAAGGACCAATTTTTGGCAGGCCAGTTCCTGCTAAACCGTGGGGGTTGAACCTGCAAGAAATCTTTAACAGTTTGAACAGATTTTGCCTTTTCTTCCATTTTCTTCATAACCTGCTGGGCAGATGTACCAAACAAACTTGTCTTGTCCATAGGAGCATCTAGCAACTTAGCTTTAACATGATCCGGTAAAGCTTGTTCCTTTAGCCATGCATGCCTTCTTATCACTGTGCCTGTCATGGCTGATCTAAATGAAGCCTCCAGTGCATCATAGCCACATTTTAAGGAATGGTTGCTAACCTGTTGTATGTTATTTACCATATCTAATACATATTTCTTATCAAGAGATTCATCAGTGGTTAGTTTTTAGTTAACTGATCCAGCATAAACTCTTGGTATTGTATCATGTGAAACTGACAGTTTAAAGCTCTAGCTGAGAGAGTAGCTGAAGTGTAGACCTTTTTACCCCATCTGTCTAATGACCTTGCTTCCCTTTCAGAAGGAATAGGGTTTTAGCTATGGTCGCTGCTACTGCCTTGGGGCCCTGGGATATAGTTTGGGTCTGCAAGTGGAGCCTTGTAAAGGTGGTGATGAGTATCTGGCACCCTGTAAAATCTGTCTGGTTTGGTAGGGGCTGGGGTAAAGAATCTGGAGCGAGCAAGCATCATTGAAAGCATCATCCACCACAGAGAGAACAGGGGTATAGCCAAGGGCCTGTGCTGAGGGAGGTGCAGAAAGGTCCTAAGTCTTGTTCTGGAGTCTGAAAAATCCTGTTGCTGCCATTGGAACTGTTCTCGCATGGCATGCAAAGTTTCCCCAAAGGAAAATTCTTCTGGTGGGGAAGCAGCTGGGATGGATTCTTCAGCATCAGAATCTTCAAAATTGGAGAAGGGAGCCTCTGGCTGGTCAGTTATGTCTGATTCATCAGCAGAATCATCAGAGGACACTGGCTCGGGGGGCTCTGCCCTAGGTCTCTTCTCTGGGGGCTGAGAGGCCCTGTCTGGGTGAGATTGAGATCCTCTAATTAAAGAAATTAAATCTTCTGCCAGGGTAAGCATTTGAGAACTAGAAGAGGGCCTGGATGGGGGTGGTTTAACAGGCACTGTTTTAGTAGTCTTGGCAGCTTTAGCCCTGGCGAAGGCCTTAATGGACATGGCTGCTGGAGGCCTAGCAGCACCACGTGCTGGGGTAGAAACATCCAAGGGATGGTGTCTGATAAGTCAACCACCGTAGTGGGTAAAATTTCTGAAGTCGTTTCAAGAGTTGTAGCAGGGGCATCAGTTGTAGGAATAGGTTCAGCTGTACTTTGTTCAGTTTTCTCGGTTTCGGCCGAAACCGAGACACTTTCATGATTTGCTTGACCAAGGTTTCGCGAAACCGCGGACCGATGTCGGTCTTTATCTTTGCGTTTTTGCCAGATTGGGTAGTCGGAGGATCCGGCGGCATAATGTACGCAAAATCAGAACCGAAAAACTGTTCTGCGAACTCCGACCGGCGCCTAAGCGTTCGTCGGTTGAAGGAAGCACAGGCGAACAGGCTGCTACGCCGTGGGCTGGGCCTAAACAAGGCAGACAGTAAGAGTGGAAATCTTTATGAGGTATTTGTTTCCCACAGTTTAAACAATTGTTAACTTTTTCTGACATCGGCTGAGGCAAGAAAAGGTCCCCAACGGGGTACTTAGCTTTAGAAGTCTTCGAAGTAGTATTCGGTAGAAGTAATCTCTGGATCCGACCGACCGGCACTTGCGAACAGCTTCTGCTTGGCCACGCGGCAAGAAAGACTGAGGAAAATGGCGTCGGCTGATGCCTTTATACCCGAAGACCAACAGAGATGACGTCGGGTGGAGTGCGACATCAGCCGAAGCCGGACCCGGACTTTGGAATCCGGCCGACTGAAGGGCTGCCTGACGACAGGACAACCCACTTGTTATGACTGCAGATGCATCCATGAAGGACATCCATAAAGAAGTCCCGGAGGCCAATTGTGGACCAGAGCATCCCTGGGTGACATCCCCGGATGGGGAATGATGGCAAAGTAGTTGCTGCATTTGTTCATGTATGTGGCAAATAGGTAACAGCAAGGTTGGTGCCATTTGCGGAAAATCTCTTCTGCAACTTCTGTTTTCAGGAACCACTCGTGAGGCATCAGAAATGCTTGACTCTTGTCTATCACATTAGACCTCCTCGGAATGTGCGTTGCTACCAGAAAGTGTTGACTGTCCATCGCCCATTCCATACTCTCTGTGCCTCTCCACAAAGTGGGTAAGACTTGGTTCCCCCTTGCTTGTTTATGTACCATACTACAGACATGTTGTCTGATTGAATTGCAACTGTCCCGGTGGGAAGAGAACTGTGAAGTGTTTGCAATGCATATAGCACTGCTCTCATCTCCAGAACATTTATGAGCAAGTGGTTCTTGTGATCCTGCCAGATATCTTGGACCGTCATTCCCAGATAATGCCCCCCACCCCCACCCTAACTGGTAAGCGTCCATGGTCAAGACTGCATTTTGTTGAGGGAGAACAAGGGGATGACCTAGATAAAGCTGATCTGTATGTAACCACCATGTTAGATCCTTCTTGCGGGAGTTTGTGATGAGCATTTGGTGGGACAAGGGTAGATCCTGCATTGACCACTGGGCAAATAGCAGCCACTGAAGTACTCTCATGTGAAGACGGGCGAGGGGAACTAAGAGAATGGTGGATGCCATAGTCCCTAGAACTTGAACTATCCTGGCTTGTACTTTGTCCAGCAAGAATCTGACTTAGTTGTGCAACTATTCTATCCTTTCTGGTGTCAGTTTTGCTGTCAAGGTGGTTGAGTCTATGACTGGGCCTAAGAAAACAATGCGCTGCGATGGAAATAAGGCGGATTTTTTTTAGATGTACTGTAATTCCTAATCTGATGCACAAGGATAGAGTCTTGTCCCTGGCTCAGATTAGTTAGTGCTTGGTGGTAGCAGTGAGGAGCCAGTCGTCTAAGTACGGAAACACCTGGAATCCCTGACGTCTCAGGTGAGCCGTGACCACTGCCATACATTTGGTGAACACTCTGGGGGCTGTAGTGAGGCCAAAGGGCAGTGTTCGAAATTGAAAATGACTGGCTCCCAGCTGAAAGCATAGATGTCTTCTGGAGTGCCTGTCCATTCTGATATGGTAGTACGCATCCTGAAGATCTATGGAGCACATCCAATTGTCTTTTCCGATAAATAGAAAAATTGACTGCAGAGTGATCATACGGAACTTTATTTTTTTTACAGACTTGTTTAGCTTGCTGAGATCAAGAACTGATCTCCAGTCCCCGGTCTTTTTTGGAAATAAAAAGAATTATAAGTTCCGGATCCTATTTGCTCTGTGGAGACTTCTTGGATGACACTTTTTTTTGAAGCAACAAGATGACCTCTGAAGTTGCATGGTCTATTTGAATGGGTGGCACCATCTAGTAAAGACCGATATACAGGGGGATCGGAAACAAAGAGAATGAGGTAACCTCTGGAAATTATATTTTGTACCCATCGATCTTGGGAAATTTGTAGCCAGGCGCTTGGGTACAGTGAGAGAAAACCCCCGACTGCCTCCAGAGGCAGACAGTCAGGCAACCCCTCAGGGGCAATGAAAGGGATGATCAGAGAAAGCATCTATCACCCAGGTGTTGCGGACCCCCTCTGCCGCGAGCGCACCGTCTTCCATTATAACCTCCCCCTCTTTCTCTAGGGGAGGGCTGACCTTGTGCCTGAGGGAAACCTTTTTGGGATTTATGGAACCACATTTTCCCTCCTGTCTGACCCTTGGGATAGGGTCTAGAAGGAAGGGAGAAACTGACTCCGACAGCAGATAAAGTTTTCCCTTCCTGCTCACACCTGGTCAGTCTCTTTTACCTGGGGTCCAAGGAGAGTTGAACCATCAAAGGGGACATTGGTAAAGGAAGACAAAGGATCCCGTAAAGTTGCATAGACGCATCCAGGAATTCCCCCTGAGAGAGATCCCTGCTGCGGCTGCCCTGCTCGCTCCATCAGCTGCATAGGAAATCAGCCTCATGGAGTTAGCAATAGAGCCAAGGGTGGAGAGCTGCGCAGATACCTTGTCAGCAGATCCCGAAGCTACTGAACCCTGAAGGGTATTCCCCAACTCCTTCAGAAGATCCCTTTGAAGTCTAGTAAAATGGGACAGGTAATTCAGCGATCGTAAGGTAAATGCCGCTGAAGAAAAAGTACACTTTCCATACCTATCCATCGTCCTAGACTCTTTATTAGGAGGATGGACATTCGAGGATTTCTCTGACAACTCCTCCTCCGTGGCCGCTGCTACCACCATAGCATCCACAGGAACTCCCTTAGTTAAAAAATATCTGTCTTCTGGAGTGGTCATAAATTTGTTTGGCCTCTTCGGGACAGGATCCACTATGTGCGGAGAGTTCCAAGTTTCCGAGATATGACCCCTAAAAGTTGGTCATATGGTGGTGTCACCCAGGAGGTGAAAGATCGGGAACCAAAAGCCTCAAGAAACACCGATTTGTCCTCAGTAGGGTTAGAGGGATTCCATTCACCCCTCTAAGGATTTCAAGGATGTCCGCAAAGGGGAGATCCTCAGAGGGGGATCTTGGAGACCCTTCTGACTCATCCAAATCAGTGTCCGAAGTGACAGACTCAGGTGAGTCAATGTGCTTCCTCTTACAAAGTCTCTTCCAAGGGACCTCTCCAGTGGGATAACCTGGGGAGGTCTCGGAAAAGGGGACACCTCCAATGGGGGCTCTTTGGGGCTCTGGTTCCCTACACTTAGGGGCAGGCGGGGGAGAAGAGGTTGCTACCGGCTGCTGGAGGGACATGGGTCCAAAGGCAGGGCTTTGGTACTAGACAAAGCTTTCTCTATCTCTTCGAAAGCCTTACCACCCGCTCTGAAGAAGATCTCTGCTCCGAAGAAACGGAAGGTTGACTCCGAGCAAAAAGGACAGGTTCTGAAGCAGATGTAGGAGCCGAGCTCACACGAGCTGAAGCACCAAGATGGAGAGTCAGTTCTGAAGAAAAAACGGGGTGACTATCTGAGTCGACCAGAGCGCGTCTGCTCCCAGACCCCTCTGCTCCAGACTGAGCCGATGAGGATAAAGTTATCAGTTCCAAGGAAGCAGGAAGAATTCACGGAACCCAAGCTTCCAGCACTAAAGGACCCGAAGCGTTAGACTCCAAGAGCAAAGCAGTCGGAGGAGGAGCAGTAGCCTGAAGATGGGACGGCTCCAAAGCCTTTGGGTCCAGAGGAGCTAAAATTTTTGCCAGCGCCGGGTCACAGAGCAGCCTCTCCACCACCCGCTCGACATCCTCATCAGAAAGTGTCCTGGAGGAACAGGTGGAGATAGATGGAGATCTCAAGGTTGGTGAAAATTTAATCTAATTTAAACGGGCAACTACAGCCCTCTAAAACGGGCAGTACAATCCTTAAGAAAGAGGGCAGGGGAGCAAACACTCATTACAATCACTCAGATAATAGGAAAAAACTAGTTAATAGCAAAGGTGAAGAAATATGTGAAAAATATCAAATATAAAGAAAAAATTTTACTTACCCAACGAGCCAGTAAGAAGACAACCTCGAAGCTTTTGCGGCAAACGAGATCTGGGGAATTGCCGTGATGCACTATGGGACAGGGGTTAGCCTCGAGCCAGTAAAAGCTCTCGAGCTTTAGTATCGGTCGGGTCGGAGCCGAGGATTGGCTCCAAACCCATCCAGCAAGAATTATGGCGAGATAGGACTACATAACATCATGTAATTTTATTTTATACTAAAATGACATTTAAAACATTTCAAGTACTTTTCATCTCTCATTGGTATGATGAATACAAAAACCTTGATCCGCACATTTCAGAATATGGCAATGAAAAGTACTAGAGGCAAATATATAAGTAGTTGACACTTAAAATATAATCAAAGAATGCTTCCTGTACAGTTAGATGGTAAGTGTATATTCCAAGTACTAGAGGTATTAAGAGAAACATACATACATTCATAATACAAATATTCACTTAAAAACTCTCATTTGTATATTTACTCTCATGCATAGATGCATAGAACATATTCAGTCTCAACTGTTAATATACATATCCATTCAATTTACAAACACATACATACAGTCAAACACATGCACATCCATTTAAATATATTCTGCACATACAGTATACACAAATATGTAATTTAAATTTTAATTATACTTCCATATTCTTTCACTTTTTCACTCGTTATTAAATGAGTTGTGTAAGTGTTAGGATAAGTGGTCTTGATATGTATTGGTGTCATGATGTCTATAGGTTAAATGTGTTATAGGTGTTGTCAGTTTTATTTCTCTCCATATAAATGCTTAAATACTAGGCTATAGTATTTCTGTTGCAGGATTAATTAGAAGAAATGACTATATAAAATGTCTTGATGAAACAGAGAAATTTGAAATGGGATATTTTTTGATATATTCAGAAATACATAATATTCATTATTAACATTACCAACTTTGTATTTCTATGATCTTAAAATATTAATACTTCTCAAATTGATACTTGATATTGTTTTTCCTTTTAACATGACTTGAGTGTGCTCTAAATAGGTATAATTAATAATACTGTTTTAAATTAAGAAATAGTAGCAACTGTTTAGATTGGTGACACTGGGATGGGTTGCTTGGTGTGTGATTTGTATGATTATATCAAATCAGGGAATTTTTACTCCATGATGGGAGATATGAATGTATACAAGTTTGAAATTTTGCTTTTTTTTTTTTTTTGTTTTGCATCTGCCCATAACCATTAGTACTTGGCTATTATATTTTAAGCTGAATCATTTTAAATCAGTGCATTTATGTGTTCTTACGACTGCTTACATATAACTCTCTCTCATTAAACATCAATGGACAATCTGTTGAAGAGTAGCAGCTTAAAGCTCACAATTTTCTTTCAAGAAATGCATGTTTTTGAAGATGTAGACAGACTGATGGTAAAAGAGTATTCAACTCTTGTGAGGTCTCATTTTAATGCAATTATTATACTGTAGTATTTAGAGAACTGGAATAGTAAGTTTTTTTTCCCTTATATCACGTCCTTTAAAAAATAGTGGAGAAATGGGCATCAGAAAAAGTGTTATAGGCTTTTAATGATATTAAGGCCGGTGGAAAAAGTATTAGTACATGGGCATAGCCAAAGGGATTTTAGGAAGGATCTAAGCTGCTTCTTGAAAAGTGGAGTAGAAGTAAGAGATGCTATTTCACTTGGAAGCTTGTTCGAAGTCTTTCAAACAGAGTTAGTGAGCAGGCAGTCACCAGATTTGTTGTTGGAGTTAAGGGTTGCTACTAGTAACTTAGTAGCTGATCGTAGGGTTGTGAGATTTTTATAAGGGCTAATAATGTTACAGAGGATAGGAGTGTTGGTGGGATGATACAAGATCTTGTGGGTGATAGTAAGTTGCAGTAGAAGAAATTGGTTACACAATTCCAGCCATTCTAGTTGTTAAAGATTTTTGCAATGGTGGGTACGAAAAGGGGCTCTATTGGCAAATTTAGCGATGTTATTATATGAGGTAGCCAGTTTGTTTAGATTGCTTTTGGAAAGGTTTGTATAAATGGGGGAGGCATAGAGAAGGGTGGATATTAGGTGTGTTTGGACAATAGTAGTCCTGGCTGAAGGTGTAAGTAAGAGTTTAAGCCTATACAGTAAACCAAGTTTTCTATTGACTGATTTAATGGTTATGTTTGTGTGCGAGTCAAAGTTAAGATTGTGATCAATTGTAACACCTAAATGTTTGGTGGTAGTGCTGGGTGCTATTGTAGTGCCATTATTTGAAGTAACTGTGAAAACAATAGGGGAGGACTTCTGTGTCGGTGTGAAAAGTAATAAATTTGTTTTGTTTGGGTTAAGGAGGAGACCGCGTTTATGGAACCAGTTTTCAACTAAGGAAAATACTTTTTGGGTACTGGACAGCAGTTCAGCAGAAGCCGCGGCACAGATTAGTGTCGAATCTGCATATTGCATGCAGGTGGCTTGAGGAAGGAAAGTGTTCAGATCATTAATGAAGATAGAAAAAAAGGAGAGGTCCCAAAATAGAGCCCTGTGGGACTCCCAAGGTGATAGGGAGCTGACTGGATAGGTTACCGTCCCAGAGGACTGCTTGTTATCTATTTTCTAGATAGGACTTGAACCATTGCCTGAACCACATGCCTGAGTGTCTAATGATAGTGATTTAAGTATATCCAACATAAGGTGATGATTAACCATATCAAAAGCTTTGGATAGGTCTAAAATGAGAGCGGAGGAAAGTAGATTATTACGATTTTTATTAATAGAGTCTGAAAAGGATAAGAGTGCAGTTGTAGTACTCTGGAATGGCCTAAAGCCATGCTGGCAGTCTGCTAGTAGGTTATGGAGATGTTCAAAAAGTTGCCAATGAATACATCTCTCCATGATTTTTGCTAAAGGGGAAAGTAGGGCTATGGGACAGACGTTAGAGAGTTCATTAGAGTTACCTCCCTTATGCAATGGGATAATATGTGAGACTTTCCAGAGAGATGGGATTGAACCTTCTGAAATGGTTCTGTTAATCAAGATGGAAATAGGGTAGGCAAGTACTCCAGCTGCAATTTGCAAATATTCGGCTGGAAGGAGATCAGCTGATGGTGTACATGGCTTAAGTTTAAGAAGTAAGGTATGGATGAGAGATGTTGGAACTGGCTGCGGATGTAGAGCAGGGGGAATATTGGATACAGAGAGTGGCTCAGAGGTGCTAACAGGTGATAAGGTATTTGCTAAAGATTGAACGGTTTCAGAAAATAATTTGTTAAAGGTGTCAGCAATGTGGTTGGGGGAAGTCTGAGTCAAATTAGATGGGGTAGGAGTTTTGGAATGTCCTGAGTGAAGTAGTTTATTTATACCCAACCCGAATTTTTGTGGGTTTTGGTGTTGGGTTTGTTGGAGTTTAAGGTAATAGTTTTTTTTTATCAAGGAGAATTGATTTTTTAGTGGCATTTCTAAGCTGTCTAAAGGTTTGATGATCAGTTGGGTTTTTAGTATTTCTCTATTTGGACCAGATTTTATTTCTTTGTAGCATTTTGTGTCTGGTTTCTTTTGTGAGCCAAGGAGCACGTTTGTTCCTAGTTCTGACAGTACGAGAGGGGGCATGGTGCTCTAGAATTTGCAAGAAGGTATTGTTAAAGTATGGGACTGCCTCGTCAAGAGGTAGGTATTTTAGGGGTGACCAATTACAAGCTTTGAGCTAGGCCTGGTAGCTAACTGGGTTGAGATTTTTCTTGTTCCTGGTAGTTTTAAAGATTGTTTGGGGATAAAGGTCTTTTGTCTGGTTATAAAGATAAGAGAGTGGCCACCAATGTCATCAAGAAGAATGCCTGTTTTATAGGAGAGGGGATTACTGTTAACTAATATCTAGTCTAAGGTGCTTTGTTTGTTACTAGATTTGTGAGTTCTAGTTGGGGAGGTGATGGTTTGGTAGAAGCCATAAAGATTAATGTGAGTAGTTGGTTTGGCAGAAGTGCAACAATTCCAGTCAATATTAAAGTCACCTAAGAGTATGGTTTCTTGAGGGAAAGATGTGGAGAGCCAGCTAAGGGCATTTTCAACAGTATTAATGTTATTACCTGGTGGGGATATAGGAGCAGATTATGTATAGGTATTTATTAGTATTAATCTGGATCTTAGAGATTAAGATTTCAGCATTACTAGGTGACGGAGGTAGACTATACAGTGGGGTAACTTGTAATTCAGATTTTAACAGTATTGCTACCCCACCACCCTTTTTACTTAGACAATCTAGTCTCAGGAAGTTATAGCTAGGTGGGATTATGTCATTGTCCTTGGTTTTTGGTTTGAGCCATGTTTCTGTTAAGCATAATATGTCAAAAAGAATGAGTGCCTAAGAGGGCATGCAGCTGGGTGATTTTATTGTGTAAGCTACGTATATTAAGGTGGGCTATGAGTAGAGAGTTAGAGGAGCTAGTGGGAGTCTGAAAAGAGTTGGGGTGGAGAGGTTGGGGGTCAGGGATGGTATTACTAAGACCAGGGTTGGGATGGATGCCTCCATATACTAGTAAGTTCTGTTGAGAACTATGTGAAGGTTTCAAGGGTATACTGAAAATAGGGTATAGTTTTCTGGTTTGGAGACACTTAATACGGGTTAATCTATGAAACTGGGGTAGCAGGTAAGATGATGATGATATTATGTTGCTGTGGGTTTGTGAGGTTAGGAGAGTGAGTGGAGTTGTTTGTTTTAAGGGGTGGTGATATTTAGTAAAGCTAAGGTATTCATAGCAGTTTAGAGTATGTGATACAAGTAGAGTAGTAAAAAGTATAATAAAGAGGAAAAAGTTAACAAAACTTTAAATGAAATAAAATAAAAAACACTATACGGCAAACCAGCAAGAGAAAAGTAGGATATTAGTGTGCAAAACACTTTATTCTATGCTTTTGTCTCTCTAACTTCATCAGAACACAAATTCAAACCTTTAAATACAACTATCCAATAACAGAACATAATTAACAATTGATCATTCAATAATTTAAAATAGGTACCCTTTTATATAAAGTTTAATAAAAAAAGTACAGTTTTGTACCTACCATAAATGTAGATGTTCGAAGATCCACATTGCTGCAGTCCTTACATATGGGTAGTCCGCTGTCCTCGGTCGGCCTGAATACCAAAGTATTAGGCTGACGTCGGTCAAGGCGCTTAAAACTGACATCAGGATGTCAGGGTACAAAAGCGCATGACCGACGTCATTTCCTCAGTCTTTTCTTGCCCCAGATGTTAGAAGGCCCTAACAAGACAGGCCAAAGCCAAAAACCAGCAAAACCCAACCAACCACCCGTGCACTAACCATATTTACAAAATGTACAACACAAACCACACCACCACCTTCAACAACAGAGGGGAAGGAGGGAGGGTAAATTGGACTGCAGCAATGTGGATCTTCGAACATCTACATTTATGGTAGGTACAAAACTGTACTATGTTCTTCATCTCACATTGCTGCAGTCCTTACATATGGGTAGAATCCCAAAGCAGAGGTAAGGGAGGATGGGCAAAACTATAAAGCATTAGGAGCTGCAAACATGCCTTGTAAAATTGCAGTTGCAAATCCAGCCCTAGATTTAGAGTAAAGTGGAAGGTGGTAATGCTTAGAGAAAGTATGCACTGAACTCCAAGTAGCTGCTTCCAAAATATCTTTAGTAGCCACCCCCCTTAAAAAAGCTGTAGAAGTGGCAGTAGCCCTAGTGGAATGAGGCCTAATCCCAGCTGGAATCTCCTTACCATGATGGGAATAACAGAAAGCAATACAAAAACCAATCCACTTAGAAATAGTCTGTTTTGAAACAGGTTTGCCCTGAGAACCCAAAGCAAAAGAAACAAACAACTGCTGAGACTGCCTGAACCCTTTAGTTCTGCTCAAATAATATCGCAACTGTCTGTGAATATCCAAAGTGTGCAAAATCTTTTCCCCTTTATTTTGCGGGTTTGCATAAAAAGTAGGCAAATGAATAGTTTGGTTTAAAGCCACACTAGAAACCACTTTAGGCATAAAAGAAGGGTTAGTACGCAAAGACACCCTATCCTTGTGGAAAATTAAGAAAGGCTCAACTGCCATAAGGGCCTGTAATTCAGAAACCCTTCTCGCAGAGGTAATGGCCAACAAAAAAGCAGTCTTCCAAGATAAATATTTCAACTCTGCCGATGCTGCAGGCTCAAAAGGTTGTAGAGTGAGTTTCTCCAACACAAAATTGAGATCCCAAGCAGGAGTAGGAGCTCTACGTGGGGGTCTTATATTCTTTGCCCCTCTAAGGAATTGCTTAAACAAAGGCTGAGAAAATAATGGTGGGTCACAGTCATAGTGAGCAGAGATTGCTGCAGCATGAACCTTTATAGAGGAGAAGGACAAACCTTTGTCCAATAACTCAGTAAGGTATTGAAGTGCCACACTTAAATTAGGTTTAGAAACATCAAAGTCATTTGCTGTACTCCAAAATAAAATCTCCTCCATTTATCTCGTAAACTTTCCTTGTACTAGGCCTTCTGGCCTCCAAAATAACATTCAAAACTTGTTGTGGAAGCTGAGACCCTCCAGGGTTTAAACCAGAATATGCCAGGCTGTCAGATGTAGAGAATGAAGTTTGACATTGAGTAAATGACCGTTCTCCTGAGAAAGCAGGTGAGGAATCGAAGGCAAAGGCCATGGAGGCTCCTGTACCAGACTTCTCAGTAATGGGTACCAGTGCTGTCGAGGCCAATCTGGAGCTATTAAAATCATGTTTGGCTTGTCCTGTCTGACCTTCAGCAGTACCTTTGGGAGGAGAGGCAGAGGTGGAAAGGCATACACGTGAAGATTGCTCCAATTGAATGAGAGAGCATCCACTTTCCAAGCCAAGGGATGAAACCTTTTTGTGCAAAACTTTGGCAGCTGGTAATTTAGTGGAGAAGCGAACAGATCTATGTCTGGAGTTCCCCATAACACTGTCAACCTCTGGAATACATGAGGATCCAATTTCCACTCGTGGGGATCCATAATTTGTCTGCTCAACACATCTGCTAAGGAGTTCTGTGCTTGCCTGAAGATTTAGCTGTAAACTGAGAGCAGTCTCCCACAAAATCATTGCTTGTCTGCATAGAGGATAAGAATGCGTTCCCCCTTGCTTGTTGATGTACCACATGACAGTTGTGTTGTCTGTTTGAATCAACACCTGCCCTGGAAGAAGTAAATCCTTGAAAGCTATCAATGCAAATTGGACTGCTAACGTCTCCTTCAAGTTGATATGTAGATGTTGAAGTCTGGCAGGCCACGTGTCTTGTATCCATTTTCCATTTAGATGAGCTCCCCAAGCTTTGTCTGAGGCATCTGTCGTTAAAATCTGACTCGCCTCTGGCCGGGTCACAGAGAGTCCCTTGTTTAGGTGACATTCCTGAGCCCACCACAAAAATTCCTTTTGAATGCAAGGTATTATTTGAATGACAGTGTCCAAATCTTGGCAGTGCTGTGTCCATACATTCTTGAGATACCATTGTAGCTTCCTCATATGCAGTTTGGCATTGGGAAGTACCAGAATACAAGATGCCATGAACCCCAAGGCTTGAAGGACTGTCCCTGCAGTCAGCCTGGACTGATGAGACAACTGGTGGAAGTAAAGAGAAAGATTCTTTTGTTTGTCCGGGGTCAAAAGGCCATCTGGGATGCTGTATTCAGTCTCACACCCAGAAAGCACATGTCCTGAGAGGGTACTAGACTGGACTTTATTTCGTTCACAGAATACCCCAGGCATCTTAACACTGCCATCACATACTGTAAATGATGAAGAAGTTCGTCCTTTTCTTGGGCCAGTATCAGGCAATCGTCCAAATAAGGATAGATCTGTATTCCTCTTAGCCTGAAGAAAGCTACCACTGGAGCCAGAACCTTCGTGAACACTCTGGGCGCAGTAGATAAGCCAAAGGGCAATGCAGAGAACTGATAATGTGAAGTCCCAGCCAGAAACGCAGATACTTCCTGCAACTGGGCCTGATAGGAACATGAAGGTAAGCCTCTTTGAGATCCAGAGTCACCATCCAGTGATCTTTGCCCAGCAGAGGTAAAAGCTGTTGTAACGTTAACATTTTGAACTTGGGAATGTCCAGATATGTGTTGAGGATGGATAAATCCAAAATTGGTCTCCACGTGTTTCCTTTCTTTGGTACTAGAAACAGGCGAGAATAAAATCCTAGGCCCACTTCTGGCAGAGGAACCGTTTGTATGGCCCCTATTTGAAGTAGTAAAGAAATTTGCTTGCGAGCCTCTAGTCTTTGCTGAGGAGGAACGTCCGGCATGCCTTTGAAAGGAGGCAAGGTATGGAAATAAAACTTGTAACCCTGGTGTATGATATCCAATACCCATTTGTCTTGGGTAATCAACATCCAATTTTCCTTGGAGTGCTAACCTTCCTCCCAAAGGTGCTGCCAGGCAAGAAGGATCTGGCAGCTGAAAAAGTAGGTCATTGGGCCTGTTTACGAAAGGACTGGCCCCTGCCCTCACCCGAAGATTGTGCAGGTGAACTCCCAGTTCTAGGCCTGAAAGAACTCTGAGCTCTGCCCCTACCACGTCTAGATCTACCCCTAGACTGAGAATCATAAGAAGGATACGTCCACCCCTTAGCAGGCCAATTCCTACTAAACTTCGGAGGCTGAACTTGCAAAAAATCCTTAACAGCCTGCATAGACTTAGCCTTGTCTTCCATTTTCTTCAAGACTGATTCCACAGGTGAACCAAACAACACATCAGACTGCAAAGGAGCATCCAAAATCCTTGTCTTAACATGGTCAGATAAATTCTGATCCTTTAACCAGGCGTGCCTGCGAAGAACTGAGCCAGTGGCAGCCACCCTAGGCGAGGCCTGCACAGCATCAAAACCACACTGTAATGAATGCTTACCCACTTGTTCAGAGACATGCACCAAATCTTGCAACTCTTTACACTCAATGCCTTCCGCCAGAGCATCCACCTTAGACTTCAATTGAGAAAGAAGAAAGTTTTGATATTTCAACATATGAAACTGGCAATTCAAAGCCCTCATAGCTAAGGTAGAAGATGTATAGACCTTCTTTCCCCATCTATCCAAAGCTCTGGCTTCTTTATCTAGAGGAACCGGATTTTTACAACAGAGGCCTTGACACCCTTAGGTCCCTGACTAATAGTTTCTGGGTCCGCCCTAGGACTCTTATAAAGATATTTATGAGCCTCAGGCACCCTGTAATACCTATCCGGTTTAACAGGAGCAGGAGGCAGAGAATCAGGATTAAGTAAAGCCTCTGCAAACACATCTTCCACAACATCCAGAACAGGGGGTATAGCCAAGGGCCTATGCTGGGGTAACAGCAAAAACTCCTAAGCCTTTTCCTAGAATCAGAGAAGTCCTGACCTTCCCACTTAAAATGTTCCCTCATAGAATGAAGTGTCTCTGAAAAGAAAAATCCTCTGGAGGAGAAGCAGAAGGAGTGGAATCATCTGCATCAGAATCAGAATAAGGAGAATACTCCTGCAAGTCTTCAGCTGAAGACTCTGAAATATCCGAAGCCTGCTCAAAACTTCCCAACTCTGGCTCCACCCTAGGCCTCTTATCAGGAGGGCATAGAACCTCTAATCAGAGTAATTAAATCTTCTGCCATTTTAAGCATGTGCTTCTTAGGCACAGACCCTGCTGAACTAGGAGTGACACCAACAGAAGCTGAAACTGGCCTGCCTCTGGGAGAAGCCTTAGAAACAGAAGGAGAAGGCCTAACCACCCTAGTAAGGGAGGGGAGTACAGTAACTTGGGAAGCCCCTTCAGCCTGACCTGCCTCCTGAGAGACCACCTCCTGCAAAATCAAAGTCTCCCCCTGAGACTCCAGAGAAGTCTCCGTCGGAACCACCGGTTCCACTGAAACCTCTAAAGAACCGGCGTCCGGAACGGACGACTCATCTTGCCTGGGTTTAACTGTTTTGTCTTTGCGCTTCTTCACAGAAGCGGGCGCCGGAGAATCCGACGGCATATTATAATTGCACCGCTTCCCAAAGACCAGCCTAGCACAATCCAACCTTCGCAATAGTGCGTTTATTGAACCTAGCACAAAAGCGACACCCAACAACGTCGTGCTCAGGCCCCAAACAAGGAATACACAAAGAATGATAATCCCTATGCGGTATCTGTTTCCCACAAGAAATACAGTTATTCACTTTTTCTGACATCCGGTAAAACACTGAGGCAAGAAAAAACCAAAATAATCCCCAACGGGGTACTTAGCCAACTTGGATTCGGTCTGAAACTCCGAATTCGAAAAATTTCAGAACGCCGAACGGCACTTGCAACGCTGCTTCTGCATCGGACCATGCGGCAAAAAAGACTGAGGAAATGACGTCGGTCATGCGCTTTTGTACCCTGACGTCCTGATGTCAGTTTTAAGCGCCTTGACCGACGTCAGCCTAATACTTTGGTATTCGGGCCGACCGAGGACAGCGGACTACCCATATGTAAGGACTGCAGCAATGTGAGATGAAGAACATCATACTGCATCCTAAAATACTGCTACTTAGATATGTATAGTCTTCTTTGTTTAAAAAACATTTATTAACTGTATCATTCAACCCGAGATATTCATCAGCTCCCATTAATTGCCATAAGGTTTCTCTCTGCTCTATTATAGTTTTAAAATCCCCACCTCTAAAATCAACTAAAACTTGTTTTACAATAGAAAAAATATTTTTTTTATATTTGTTGCTTTCAGTGGTGTGTTTGTACACTGCATTCTTTGTACCTTTTTATCTTTCTTTTTAATACTGTAAAGATGTTCTTTAATTCTGTCTTGTAAGGTTCTTGCTGTCATTCCAATATAAAATGCACTACACCCTGAACATGTTAATGTAAACTACTCCTCTAATTGTACAATGAAACCTTCCAAGTACTAGCAAAGTAGAGGATACATTTTCTAAGAAAATATATGCGCATCCCAAGATGTACCGACAACATTACACCCTCCACACTTGTACAGTCCTTTATTTTTCTCTGTCAAGGATGTTGTCAGTATAATATTTGAATTATTATTTTGTAATAAAAATTTCATATTGACACTTTTTATAAACACATTTTTGACCCTTTCCAACAGTCTTATACAAAACTATTTCCCTCTAAAATAGTCCCAATTTTGAATAACAGAACATATAGCTTGGCTGTCTACTGTCATATCCAAACTATATACTGTGCTCTTATCTTTTTCCATATTGTCATTAAACTTATCCCTTTTTCTACTAACAAAAGGTTCTTTTTTCAACATAGGTGGAAGCAACGTAACACTCTCAGATAAAATTTCATTCTCAATTTCCATTAGGACTTTTTTATATCCTCTAGTAAGGAATAAATTAGTGATGAATGTCATTTCTTCTTTCAATTGTATACCACTGGAGGTCATTCTACTAGATCTGATATACTGTCCTCTAGGTAAATTTTTCTTCTTAAACTTGGGGTGATTACGTTGATGTAATTACTGGAAAATGTTTCTTTTCTATGAATACTACTCTCAATCTGTTTTAGTTCACTGTTCCATCCAATGCGGACATCTAGAAAATTAACCCGGGTACCATTTTCACCACACATAAAACTTAACACTGACCTTTGATTAAATAATTCTATTAACACTAAACAATCTATTGATCCTTCAATGACAAAAAATAAAACTACAAATCGTTTATAATAAATGTCAACCAAAATATATATTTATAGGACCTAAAACTAGATGTTCCCACCATCCCAATACAACATTGACAAATGACAGGGCTGATGATGACCCTATCACAACCTCCTTCCTTCTGTTTGTAAAACTTCTTATTGAACATAAAACAATTATCTATCTAGTTACTAAACTTTATATAAAGGGATACTTACTAGATTACTGACTGATCAATTGGTGTTGTGCTCTGTTACTGGACAGTTGCTGAATTTAAAGATTTTAATTTTTGTATGTGTTGTTCTGATCAAGTCAGAGAGAAGAAAGCATAGAATAAAGTGTTTTGCATGCTAATATCCTGCTTTTCTCTTGCTGGCTTGCTGTATAGTGTTTATTTTATTTCACTTAAAGTGTTCTGGTTACCATTGTCGGGTTCTGTGGATTTTTTCTAGTTTGGTTGGTTTTACTACAGTACCAATATCTAATTCAGCAGGAGAAGACTTGCTGATATTTGACTACTCATCCTATACAGAGTACTTCTGAATACAGTATACTACAAATTTTACGATACCATGGGTTGTTGTTGTCTCTTTCGGCTTTCCCTGTTAGGGGTCGCCACAGCGGAACTCCGGTCCGCTAATGATTGGCAGTAGATTTTTACGTGCCGAGTTGCCAGCCCTGACACAACCTTCAACGAAGGTACGCCCATTCACGCACGTCTCCACACAGAAGACGCTCTAGCTGAGAATCGAACAGGACGTCTTACTGCGAGGCGACAATGCTACCGCAGCACCAGGGTGAAATGCAGAAATCCCTGAATCGACTGGTTAACAAAAAAAAAATCATTCTTGGGTCAGAAGATGTGAATATGGAAGATCAAGCAACGGTAATACATGCCAACTTTTAAGAATGTCTTCACCCAATATAGAAGCTAATAAAGTTAATGTGAACCTTAAAAATGAAGCTTTTAGTTTGAGTTTAAACTACGATCCATTTGGTGGAACAGGACAAGTTAACAATGGTAGTGATAAGACTGAATTAAAAGAACTGTACAATGATTCAGAAAAATTATTAAAAAAAATACACAGCTCTTGATTTAGAGAATATTTTGAACATTGTACTGATTTAAAAATTGTTCCTAAAGGGCTCCGGTTTTTCAAATATCCAAATGGGGTCTGAATGACTGATCCGTTCTTTACTACACTTATCAAATTCTTTAACTATACAGGTATTGAGTTCTTAAAGTTGTTAATCAATAATAATTTGACTATTATGAAATTGGTCGGACAGTATTGTTAAAACAGACCAGTAAATACAAAGTATTATCCAGAACACCGGAGTTAACAAAAGAGTACAACATGTTACAACAAATAGAACGATTTGAAAAAAAAAATGGTTACTATGCAGAAAAGTAAGAAATTACAGAGATATTCATGCATATGAAACTCAAACTGCATATGTTTTTGACCCCCCTTTTAAACCCAGTAATCGTAACTCTCGAAATAGTGGGTTAATGAAGGCTGATAACTTAAAAGAATGCAGCTCTTAAACTCCATCACTAATTGGAATCCAAAGAAGAGCCAGCAGGAAGAAACCAATGTTATGTCAATTCCGAGGTTTCAAATAGAAACCAAGAAGAAAGTGCCATTTTACATCAAAGGGGGAAATAAAATTCAAGAACTTCCTTATAAGCTATCCAAACATAATGGATTACAAGAAATTTTAAGTCAAGAAGCTAGACCAAAAACATTTTTACCCAAGATAGATGAGAGACTAGAGAAACTGGACGATAACGAGGGCAAGGAAGCATTTGGATTCTTCAACAAACTAGAAAGGTACAAAACCAAGATGTTTTAACTTGTCTAGTGTTGAATTAACATCAACACATACAAAACCTTTTAGGACTTTGACTACATTTTATTCCAACTAGGCAGGCTGTTTTCTGTACTTTGTTAGACTTAAAACAATTAGTACATAAACTTAACATTAAATATCCTTTTAAAAAACATTAATATGCCCAAACCTTTAACTGTAAAACTCTCTACATATAACACTGTCTTGGCTCATATACTTTAAAGGAGAACCGCACCCACAGACTCAAAAAAACATTTTTATTTCATCATGGTTTGGTGTTTCCTACATTTTACCACCACTCTAGTACTATTTACAGGTTTTTAAATAATTTTTAAATGTAATTTCTGAGTCGGACCACATGGGGTCTGGCATCTCAAAGTAATACTGATTTAGTCCCAGTGCTTGTTTGTAAAAAAAATTACATCACACAGGTCGCTTTCTTCCTAAAGCTCCTGTCACTCCATTGATTTTACATGCATACACTGCTGTCTTTCAGTTTTAAGTAATACTTCATGCTATTCAATGACTACTTAGAATACAAAGTGCAAATGCCACAGAACAGACTCTCAAAGTGTTTTTTACTGCTGCTTCTTTTTAGAATGGCTAAACTGTAGTCTTTTGTGAAGCTTGAATTGTACTACTTGGACTCACCTCTCATCCCCTTTCACACCTAACTTCCCTAGCTGTCAAAGCGCTAATTTGAGCTGTTACCTACTGTGATTGACAGCTCACAGCAGGCGAGTTGACTTATGTACTGTTTTCTTGTTCTAGCCTTTACTTTCTGTATGGGTAGGGGAAGGACCAGGGAGCTGTGACATCACAGCATGGGTGGGTTTTTAGGATGGTCATGGTGATGTCAGTTTGGGGAGGGAACTGGCCAGAAAACTACCTGTATTCAGTGGCCTTAATGACATCAATGAACTGGTGACTGCAGCAAGCTTTTCCAGGGTGAGTTTGAAAGTGAAACCACCACAGTACAGTAAGGCACTGTTCTAGTGGAGAGAAGAACACTATTGTTTACTCACAGCAGGGACAGTAAATAGGGAGAAAGGACACAGAAATTGAGCATTTAATAATAGAATCCGATTGCTGTCCTTTAAGGTATATGAATCGGTTTGTGAAAGATATCAGAGCATTGTTAAATAAGAAAAACATGAAATTAGTTTTTTAATTGAAATTTGCTGGACAGGAATGCTCTAAGAGAATTAAGTAACAACAACAAGTTAAGGATTATGAAAGTTGACAAGGGGCATGGACTTGTGCTAATGGATCAACAGAAGTACAATTCCTGTATGGAAAAAATGTTGGAAAATGAAGAATACACACTTGTAGAAGCTACTGACACATTCTTTTTCGTATAACAGCTTAATTGAAGGTAATATAGACACAGAATTGTACAATTTTTGTAAAAGTGAACATCCAAAAGTGGGATTATTATTTCAGATTCTCAAAATTCACAGAGATCCTTGTCACCTCCCATTTAGACTAACTGTGTCTGCACCAAACTATGTAACAGAAAGAATTTTTCTTTATTCTTGGATGCAAACACTCAATCCAGTTAAACAGGAGCAAGGTTCATGTATCAAGGATTCCTGGGATTTTTTTTTTGATAAATTTAGAGTTTGTAATTCTGCTTATACTTTTAACCCCGAAACAAACAGCATTCGTACTACTGATGTTTGTTCTTTGTTTACTTCCATACCCCACAATAGAGTAACTGAATATGTTAGAGAATTTTTAAACACGGTCACTGATTTTACTAACCAAAATATTAACTTTTATTGCACATCGGTAGAAGTTTTACTTGACAAAGTACAGTTGTGTACACTTACCATAAATGTAGATGTTCGAGTGTATTCACTGTTGCAGTCATCACATTTGGGTTATCTGCCTGCAGGTAACCCTCAGCCGTCCTGAATACCAGAATCTTGGGATTTCTGTGTCAGATGCTGTCACTTCTTCCATGACGTCAGGTCGACAGGGGGTATAAAACATGCAGCCGATGCCATTACATCAGTTTTTCTTGCGTCATATGTCAGGTGCCCAAAAAATAGGAAGCAATTACATGGTATGTAATACCCCCAGCAAAAAAACAAATACCAATGACATAAGATATGCCAGACAAAAAAAGATAGGATAGAAATCAAGAGAAGTTAGGGGTCTGGAGGGTAACCAAGACTGCAACAGTGAATACACTCAAACATCTACATTTATGATGTGTACACAACTGTACTATGTTCTTCGTGTTTCACTGTTGCAGTCATCACATTTGAGTCGATTCCCAAAACTAAGGAAGGGTGGAGGTAGTTATGAACATTAGGGCTGGCAATATGGCCCTGTAAGATTGCTGTGTTAAATCCAGGTCTGGATTTAGAAAATATAGGCAAGTGGTAGTGCTTGGTGAAAGTGTGCACAGAGCTTCAGGTTGCAGCTTCCAGGATGTTCCTGCTAGGGGCTCCCCTGAGAAATGCTGTAGAGGTAAATGTAGCCCTAGTGGAATGAGTTCTGATCCCCTGTGGAGTAGGTTTCCCATGGTGCTTGTAGCAGAAATGGATGCAGTGTGCTATTCGTTTAGAAATGGTTTGCTTTGAAATGGCCTTGCCCTCTACCCTGCAGCAAAGCTGACTAGCAGCTGGTCAGACTTTGAGAGCCTTAGTCCTGTCCAGACAGAACCTAAGCTGCCTGTGCACATCCAGGGAATGCAGGATCTTTTCCCCTTTATTCTGAGGATTAGGAAAAAAGGTTGGCAAATGAATGGATTGGTTTAGAGCAACACTAGACACCACCTCGGGCATAAAAGATGGGTTAGTCCTGAGGGAAACCCTGTCTGCATGGAAGATAATAAAGGGTTCCACTACCATAAGGGCCTGCAATTCAGACACTCTTCTTGCTGAAGTGATGGCTAGAAGTAAAGCTGTTTTCCATAAGAGGAATTTTAACTCTCCTGTGGCCGCAGGTTCAAAGGGCAAAGTGTGAGCTTTTCTAATACAAAGTTAAGGTCCCAGGCTGGAGTGGGAGCGCTCCTAGGGGGTCTTACATTTTTGTTCCTCTCAGGAACTGTTTTACCAGAGGATGATAGAAGAGGGGTGGCTCAGTATTATAATGAGCTGAAATGGCAAAGGCATGGATCTTAACTGAAGAGAAGGATAGGCCTCTGTGGAGCATTTCTGTTAAGTAATCTAATATATTAGGTAAGCTGGGCACAGTTGTGCCTATTCCCTTAGACTGGCTCCAGGAACAGTATCTTTTCCATTTTTCTGAATAGGATTTTCTAGTACTAGGCCTCCTTGCCTCAAGAATGACATTCAACACCTGCTTACTGAGGTTAGCTGGTGTTGAATTCAGGGGATTAGCCAGGCTGCAAGGTTCAGGGTCTGTAGCTGGGGGTGCAGAATCTGGCCTGCCTGCTGGGGCAGCAGGGAAGGAGTCTGAGGCAGGTGCCATGGTTGTAGCACTGTCATACTGCGCAAAAGAGGGTACCAGTGCTGGCGTGGCCAGTCTGGCACAATCAGGATTGTCCTTGGCTTGTCCAGTTTGATTTTTAGTAGAACCTTCGAGAGGGGTTGGCAGAAGGGGAAAGGCACAGACAGAGAGGATTTCCCAGGTGAAGGACAGGGCATCCACTTTCCAAGCTTGGCTGCGGGGAGCTCTGGTGCAATATTTGCTCAATTGATAGTTCTGAGGGGAAGCAAAAAGGTCCACCGCTGGTGTCCCCCAGTTGTTCCTCAAAAGCTTGAATATTTTGGGTTCCAGTTTCCACTCATGTGGATCCATGAGATTTCAGCTCAAGTCTGCCAGTGAATTTAGTTTGCCTGGCAGGAACTGAGCTTGTAAGTGCACTTGGCTGCTCAAGGCTGTGTTCCACAGAGCCATGGCTAGTCTGCAGAGTGGGTAGGAATGCCCCCCCCCACTTGTTTATGTACCACATAACTGTGGTGTTGTCCGTCTTTACCAATAGTTGTCCTGGAAGAATAAGGCCCTTGAAGGCTGTCAGCATTCTGCACAGCTAACATTTTTTTTTTTTTGAGTGATATGCAGGTGCATTTGCTTTGGGTTCCATTTGCCATGAATGCACTGCCCTGCCATGTGAGCCTCCCATGCATAGTCTGATGCATCTGTTAGGGTTTGGGTGGCAGGGGGTAAAATGAAATGGAGTCCCTTGCTGTGGTTGCAGGCCTCTGCCGACCAAAGGATCTCTGTCCTTAGGCAAGGAGTGATAGGAGTCATTGTTTCCAGGTCCTGAGAATGTTGACACCAGAGACTTTTTAGGTAGCATTGAAGTTTCTCATATGCAGTCTTGCATATGGAATTAGTAGAATGTGAGAGGCCATGAACCCTAGGGCTTGCAGTATTTTTCTTGCAGATAGCCAGGTTTTGGTGGCCAGTAGATTGAAATAGTTTGTCAAATAAATTTGTTTCTCTGGAGTGACGAATGCCACCTGGGAAGATGTGTTCAAGCTTGCTCCCAGGAATACAATCTGTTGGCTGGGTACCAGTTGTGATTTCTTTTCGTTGATGGTGTACACCAGTGAAGTGAGATGTCTACTTACAAATGCTAGGTGCTGAAGTAGCAATTCCTGTCTGCCTGAATCAGGCAATCGTCCAAGTGTGGGTAAATTTGAATTCCTCTCTGCCTGCAATATGCAACGGCTGGAGCAAGGCACTTTGTGAATACCCTGGGCACAGTAGATAAGCCAAAGGGAAGCGCAGAGAACTGATAGTGCACAGAGACTGCTCTGAAGCGTAGGTATTTCCTGCAAGATTCCCTTACGGGAATGTGCAGAAAAGTTTCTTTTAAATCTAGGTTTGCTAGCCAGGAGTCCCTGGCTAGCATAGGAAGCAGCTGTTGGAGAGTTAACATTTTAAATTTTGGAACCACTAAAAAGGTGTTTATAATAGACAGATCCAGGACAGGACGTCAAGAGTTTTCTTTTCTGGGGACCAGAAACAGTCTGGAGTAAAAACCTTGTCCCCTTTGTTCTGCTGGGACAGGTTGAACAGCCTTGATACTGAGAAGAGAAAGTACTTGCTTTTGGGCCTCTGCCCACTGGTTTGGTGGGAGGTCTGGCCATCCACTTATGGATGGGAGTGAGTGGAACTGGAATCTGTATCCCTGGAAAACAATGTTTAAGACCCATTTGTCTTGGGTAATGTATTTTCCTCCTAAAGGTACAAGTACTTGGGCAAGGCCTGGAAGAGTTAAGGATAAGTCATTATGCAACTTTACCAAAGGATGGAGGCTTACTACTCCCTGTTTTGGACATGGAAGCACACCAATGCTTAGATCTGTGCACAGCCTGAGACTGAAGTCTTGGTGGTACGCTGCCCCTGGGTTTGGATTGAGAAGGCCTGGAAGGGACTGGAAAAGGCCAGTTTTCTGAAGGCCAATGCCTACTGAATCTAGGTGGCTGTACTTGTAAGAAATCCTTAACAGTTTGCATATATTTAGCTTTCTTCTCCATTCTTTTGAGGACTTCTGCTTTATTACCAAATAGACACTCTTGATTTAATGGTACATCCAGTAATTTTGCTTTGACATGATCTGGCAAGTTTTGTTCCTTAAGCCAAGCATGCCTTGTAGGAACAGACCCAGTGACAGCAGCCCTGCAAGATGCTTCTAAAGCCTCAAACCCACATTGCAAAGTATGTTTACCAACTTGGTTAGTAGAATGCATTAACTCTTGTAAATCTGTGTGTTCTGCACAATCAGGAATCAACATTTTTTTGTTTAATTAGCTCCATAATATGCTGCTGATACTTTAACATATGAAACTGGCAATTTAAAGCCCTAATGGCAAGCTTAGCAGAGGTGTATACCTTTTCCCCCCATCTGTCTAATGCTCTGGAATCCCTGTCCGAAGGGGTGGGATTGTTGGCAGTTGCAGCCTTAATGCATTTAGGTCCCTGGGAAATGGTCTCTGGATCCGCAGTAGGATTCCTAAAAAGGAATTTGTGGGAGTCAGGCACTCTATAGTACCTGTCAGGTTTCCTGGGAGCTGGAGGCAAGGTATCAGGGGTAAGGCTGGATTCTAGGAAGACATCTACAACTTACATAACAGGAGGGACAGCTAAGAGGCCTGTGCTGAGGCAAGCTTAAAAATTCCCGAGTCTCTTTTCGGATTGGGAGTAGTTCCTGGCTCTCCCAGCGGAAATGTTCTCTAAGGGTATGCAGGGTTTCACCAAACGTATAATCTTCTGGAGGGGAAGCCGAGGGAATGGAATCCTCTACATCAGAATCCTCATAGGTAGATAAGTGTATATCCTGGAAATCAGAAGGATCAGATTCCTGATCAGAAGAATCAGAAGGAAAATCAGTTCTGGGTCTTTTTGAGGGGGGAGGCTGACCTCCCCTAATTAAAGTAATAAGGTCCTCAGCCATTCTAATCATTTGTTTTTGTGGCATGTGGGCCTTAGAATGTGGTTTGGTCGGTTTCCTAGGCATAGTGCGAACTTTAGGCCTGAGAAATTCGGTATTTTTAGTTTGAAAGGAAGTCGTCGGTTTAATACGAAGATTGGAAGGCCTGAAAACACCCTCAGAAGCCGGTGCCTGCACAGCGGCTCCGGACCCATCCAAGGTAGAGACATCCGCAGGTTCCATAGTCTAAGAAGAATCTCGCGGCATACTGGACTCCGAATGGGTCTCAGTAGAGGCCTGCGAAGCTGCAGAAGTGGGTATCAGGGGCTGCGGAAGCTCCTCACTGAGTACCGGCAGACTGGTGACTAGCTTAACAGTATCGTCATCGGCAGCCTTGGACCTATGCGGTCTGTCTCTCTCTTTATTCCTTTCGTTTTTTCGGAAGATTGGTAGGTGGATGGCTTACCGAAGACATTTCGGAGTACGGAGATAGAGTGTGAAAGAATTTAACTACAAAAATAGCCAGACAACGAATAGTTCGGGCATTGAACAAGGCACAAATCTGACAGCGAGGGACGTCACGGTCTGGGCCTAAACAGGTGACACAGTAAGATTGAAAATCTCTGAGGTATTTGCTTTCCAAAGGCAAGACAATTATTAACTTTTTCTGACATCTGTTAGAGCAAGAAAAAAGGATCCCCAACGGGGTACTTATCTTTTAGAAGACTTCAGGTCTGAAACTTGAAAAATGAAAATTTCAAGTCAGGCAACCAGCACTTGCAAACTGCTTCTGGCACCGCACGGCAAGAAAGACTGATGTAATGGCATTGGCTGCATGTTTTACACCCCTGACGACCAGACGTCATGGAAGAAACAACAGCATCCAATGCAGAAATCCCAAGATTCTGGTATTCAGGCCGGCTGAGGGCTACCTGCAGGCAGATAACCCAAATGTGATGATTGCAACAGTGAAACACGAAGAACATCTACTTTATGTTCAATAAGTTGTTTTACAAACAGAAGGGGGTTGCAATGGGGTCATCTGCAGCCCTGTCATTTGAAAATGTTCTGTTGGGATGGTGGGAACATCTAATTTTAGGTCCTATAAAAAAATTGGTTAACATTATTTATTATAAACAATATGAAGACAAATTTTTGTCACTGAAGGATCAATAGATGACTGCTTATCATTAATTGAATTATTTAATCAAAGGTCAGAATTTTTAAGTTGTACGTTGGGTGAAAAGGATACCCGGGTGAATTATCTATATGTCACCATCAGATGGACAGTGAACTAAAAGAGACAGAGTAGTATGAATACTAATTCATAGAAAATAAATATTTTCCAATAATTACTTACATCAAAGTAATCATCCCAAGTTTACAAAGAAAAATTTACCTAGAGGGCAGTATATCAGAGCTAGTAGAATGACAACCAATGATGCAGAATTGAAAGAACAAATTACATTTACCACTAATTTATTCCTTGCTAGAGGGTATAAAAAAGAACTACTTATAGAAATGGAGAACAAAATTTTAGCTAAATGAGGTACACTGTTTCCACCTATACTGAAAGAACCTTTTGTTAGTAGAAAAAGGGATAACTTTTATGACATGGAAGAAGACAAAAGCACAGTATGTAGTTTGGATATGACAGTAGACAGACAAGCTATACGTTCTATTATACAAAATAATTGGGACTATTTTAGAGAGGAATAGAGAGATTTGTATAAGACTGCTGGAAAGGGTCTAAAATTTGTTTATAAAAATAGTGTTAATATGAGATCTTTATTACAAAATGATAGCTCAAAAATTTTACAACCAACATCCTTGACAAAGAAAAATAAAGGAATGTATAAGTGTGTAATATTTGTTGGTACATTATAGGACGATATATTTCCTCAGAAAATGTATCCAATACTTTGCTAGTACCTGGAAGGTTTCACTGTAAAACTAAAGGGGGGTAGTTTATATTAGCGGGTGTTCAGGGTGTAGTGCATTTTATATTAGAATGACAACAAGAACCTTACAAGACAGAATTAACCATCATCTTTACAGTAGTAAATAAGAAAGATACAGAGAATGCACTGCACACACACACACCACTGAACGCAACAAATATAAAACTTTTCTTTCAATTAAAGAACAAGTTTTAGCCTATTTTAGAAGTGGGGATTTTAACAATATAATATTATGGCAGTTAAGGATGGGAGCCGATAAATATCCGTGAATGATGCAATTAATATTAATTTTTTTTTTTGAAACAAAGAAAACTATACATTATCTAAACAGTAGTATTTTAGAATGTAGTATATTTTTTTATTAAACTGTAAAGGGGTACTTCTTTTAGATTACGGACTGATCAGGTGGTGTTAATTTACTATGTTCAGTTATTGGACAATGGTATTTAAAGGTTTGAATTTTTGGTATATGGTGTTCTGATGAAGTCAGACAGACGAAAGAGTAGAATAAATTGTTTTGTACACTAACATCCTTTTCTCTTGCTGGTTTGCTGTACAGTGTTTATTTTATTTCAAGTGTTCTGGTTACCACTGTTGGGTTCTGTGGATTTTTTTCTAAAACAGAAAATTTACTTACTAATAAAAAGTTATTAGCAGTAAATTACAATAACTTAGACCGTTGGAACAATTTTTTTTTTACAATGGAAGACCGATTTTCTTGAATAAAAATGATAATCCTACCAAAATACTTTTCTATCTACAACAAATAATTTTTCTCCCTCCTAATAAAAATCTAAGAAATTAAATTCTACTGAATTTTTTCTGGTTCCCCAATAAACCAATAATATCCTTTGACTGGCATGTTAAAAGTTGGCAAGAAGGTGGATTAAGTTTTCCAAATGCTGAATTAAATGCCAAATCCATAATTCTCAATTTATTATCTCTCAGCTTCTTACCAATCCACTTATAAATTTATTGATGGAAGGTTAATAAATAAGAACAGCTATGTTGTAGAATCTCTCTCTAAATTTGGAATTAATAAATTTTACTGACTCTTGGAAAAAAAGTTGCGTCTTACCATAATGCTCCTCTCAGGACTACCTCAGATAGAGTTTGCATAAGATAATGACAGACGAGAAATAACAGACCAGAGATCATATCTGTATTCTGGAAATCCAGTCTATTGGGATAGATGCATGCCACCAAGAAACCCGGAAGGCAGAGGGAAGAAGGGTGGTAAAGTCAAGGATAAGTGAAGACTGAAAACTCAGATTGCACATTATGGTAAGACGTAACTTCTTTATCTGATGTCACTCTTCATTTAATCCTTGACTGTAGGACAGAGTCCCCAGCTACCTAAATCTTGGGAGGTCTCACGAAAGTGTATTCCAGAGTACAACTGAACCAAATGATGCTTGTCCCTTAGAGATCAGATCCAGCTTTGAGCAATAAAGGAGTGCGGGGATGGCCCAAGTAGTTGCTGCACAGACAGCGTCTACAGAAGGTCTAGAATGAAAAGCTTTAGAAGCAGCTACTGCTCTTGTAGAATGTGCCATTACAGGGCCTGGTAGTTGCACTTTCCTTTTGTTATAAATAAAGGTTATACAATCCTTAAGCCATTTAGCCAGAGTAACCTTAGACTGGAGTGCTCAGAGTAGTAGGAGAAAAAGAAATAAACTGGTAAGATTTTCTGAATTCATTTGTTTTGTGAAGATAAAAACGTAACTGTCTATGAACATCTAGCAAATGTAGACAATATTCACCTCTGAAAATTTGGGAAAAAACACAGAGGTTGAATTGTCTGGCTGATATCAGTCTCAAACTAGTTTTGGTAGAAAGGATGGATTCGTTTTTCAAGGACACCTTGTCTTTATGAAAGGTTAGGTGAGGAGGCTTGCAAGATAAGACTTGTAGCTCTGATGTCCTCCTAGCAGAAGTAATAGCAATCAAAAATAAGGTTTTCCAAGATAAACACTTTAAATCACAATTTGCAGATGGCTCAAACGGGGAATAAATTATGGACTGTGTGTGTGGAAATACCCTAGTGTGGAGCTCTGAACATTAAGGTTCCTCTTAGAAAAGCTTTACTAAGTTTGTGGAACATTAGAGCTGTATCATTTAAACTATTATGAAAGTTGAAAACTGCAGCTAGATATACTCGTATGGTTGAGGAGGACGTTCCCGGATTGAAAAGTGGATGCTACTGTTAATGTGACAACCTGACCCCATGTGCAAAAATGGGAAAAGGGGTTGAGGATGGATGGATCTGTGTCTGACCTACAAGGCGGTCTCTGACCCAGCCCCAATGGAAATGTTGCACACTCGCAAAACTAAATGCATGAAGATTGCCTGCTTCAAAGATCTAAATCTGATTTTTGACAAATGGATCATGCTGGAGAGACAGATATGTCCAGACATTGCCCATCCTCGAATAGGCTTCCTATTCAAATGAAGCAGAGCTCTTCCCTGACCATCTTCAAGTGCAATGTGGACCAATGGATGGGATATCACAAAATCATTCCTGGGGTGGTGCCCATGTCCTTTTTGAATAGAGGCAGTCTGTAAAAACTGTCAAAACCCCGCTTGCTGACCCTTATCTTTCCCCATCTGGACAGAAAATGTGGGTAAAACTGGCTAGGTTTGTAAGGGCTCTTGAGCAGTTAGCCTAGTAACCTCTTGTGAACCTATGAATATATAAGAATTCTAAGACTATCAACTGGTGCAGAATATGGGTCAATATTATTCTCTGTAGCCCATTTTGAAAATTTTTGACATTTGCTGTTGTATAACCTTCTAGTCAAAGGTTTATGGGAGGCTAGAAGAATTTGTTGAACTGGGACAGTGAGACTACTACATTTGGCAATCACTGGAACTGGAGCAGCCACGCACTGAGCTTGAGATTTTGATGAACAAGTCCCTCTGAATGGGACAAGAGGTCTGGAGCTGGGGGTCCAGGGTCTCCAAATTAGGTGATGCCAAAGAAAAAGAAACCATATCTGATGAGGCAGTAAGAATTTTCCTGTTCTTCAACATGCTGGCTTTCTTCAGAAACTGGGAAATTAGAGCTATTGCAAGAAAGGCATACAGTAGACCAGAGGGCGAATCATAAAGGAGAGCATCTCTCAGTGACACCCCCGGCAGAGGAATAGGGCAAAGTAGCTACTGCACTTGTTCTGCAGGATGCAGAGAGATCGCAGGAGGGCTGGCCCCACTACTGGTGGAATATCCTTTTCGTCAACAAAGGACTGAGACGCCACTCGTGAAGCATTAGGATTGGTTATGCTCCATTTGTGTGCAATCACATTGGAGCTGCCCCAAATGGGCACTGCAGTTACCAAGCAGTCGGATGAAACTGTCCATTGCCATACCTTGAGTGCTTCTCGATAAAGTGGGTAAGACCCGGTTCCCTCTTGCTTGCTGATGTACCAAACAATTGACAAGTTTATCTGTTTGGATCGCAATTGTTCCCAACGGGAGGGTTCTTGGAATGCTTGCAACACCAAAAGCACTGCCCTCATCTCGAACACTGATGTGCAAATTGGGCTTTAACTGTGACCAAGTGCCTTGGACCGTCTTTCCCAGATAACCCACCCCCACCCCATCTGGGATGCATCCATGGTAACCATGTCTTGGGGCTGAGGAAGGACAAAGGGTTGGCCTGAAAGTTTCGTTGGAGTTAAGCCACCAATTCAGGTCTTTTCTTGCCCAAATTGGTGATCAATACCTGATAGAAAGTACAGCTGTGTACACTTAACATAAATGTAGATGTTTGAGTGTATTCACTGTTGCAGTCATCACATGTGGGTTATCTGCTTGAAATAGCCCTCATTCGGCTCATCAAAATCTTGGGTCCTGCGCCGGTTGCCATCTCATCTTCCGTGATGTCAGGTAGTCAGGGGTATAAAGCATGCAGCAGACGCCATTGCATCAGTTTTTCTTGCCCCAGATGTCAGGTGCCCCCCTAATGGGAAGCAATTAAATATAAACATACAAGGTTACACCTCCAACAAAAAAGCAAGTACACCAAAAAGCTTTTAAGCATAGTATAGGAGAGTAGAGGTATAGCCAAAAGAAGTCAGGGGGCTAGAGGGAGGGTAACCAGGACTGCAACAGTGAATACACTCTAACATCTACATTTATGGTAAGTGTACATAACTGTACTATGTTCTTCATGTTTCATTGTTGCAGTCATCACATTTGGGTAGATTCCCAAAACTAAGGATGGGAGGAGGAATTTAGATAGCATTAGGACCAGCTATAAGGACCTGCAAGACTGCAGTAGCAAAGCCAGCTCTGGATTTAGAAAAAAATTGGTAAATGGTAATGCTTGGAGAAAGTATGTACAGAACTCCAGGTAGCAGCTTCTAGGATGCCCTTGGTAGGTACACCTCTGAGAAAGGCTGTAGAGGTAGATGCAGCCCTGGTTGAATGGGGTCTAATCCCCCGTGGGATAGGTTTTTCATGGTGCTTATAGCAGAAATTAATGCAATGGCCTATCCATTTAGAAATGGTTTGCTTTGAAATAGCCTTCCCCTCTGCCCCTGCAGCAAATGCCACCAGCAGTTGTTCAGATTTCCTTTGAGGTTTAGACCTGTCCAAGTAAAACCTAAGTCGTCTGTGCACATCTAAAGAGTGCAGTATCCGTTCCCCTTTGTTCTGTGGATTAGAAAAGAAGGTTGGCAAATGAATGGACTGGTTAAGAGACACACTGGATACCACCTTGGGCATGAAGGAGGGATTGGTCTTGAGGGACACCCTGTCCGCATGAAAGATGATGAAAGGCTCCACTGCCATAAGGGCCTGTAGTTCAGATACCCTTCTTGCTGAAGTAATTGCTAAAAGGAAGGCTGTTTTCCAAGAAAGAAATTTTAACTCTGCACTTGCAGCTAGCTCAAAAGGAGGAAGAGTGAGCTTTTCCAATACCAAGTTAAGGTCCCAGGCTGCAGTTGGGGCTCTCCTGGGTGGTCTTAAGTTTTTGGCCCCTCTGAGGAACTGCTTGAGCAGTGGATGAGAGAAGAGGGGTGGTTCTGGGTTGTATGTAATGAGGTGAAATGGCTGAGGCGTGAATTTTGATGGAGGAAAAGGAGAGGCCCTTGTGAAGCATCTCAGTTAAGTACTGAAGAATCTGAGGTAAATTGGGCCCGGCTGTGCCCATCCCTTGAGTTTGGTTCCAGGCACAGAATCTTTTCCATTTTTCAGCACAAGACTTTCTAGTACTAGGCCTCCTTGCCTCCAAAATGACATCCAACACTTGTTTACTGAGGGATGGCAATGGAGAGATTTGGTAATTAGCCAGGCTGCCAGGTTCAGGGTTTGAGGCTGAGGGTGCAGAATCTGGGCTCTCCTGCTGTGACAGCAGGGTAGGGGTCTAAGGCAGGTGCCATGGAGCCAGCAGTGACAAACTGTGCAAAAGGGGGTAGCAGGGTTGGCGTGGCCAGTCTGGTGCAATCTGTATGGTCTTTGGTTTGTCCTGTTTGATCTTTAGTAGTACTTTGGAGAGTAGAGGCAGTGGAGGAAAGGCATAAACTGATAGATTTTTCCAGCTGAAGGACAGAGCATCCACTTTCCAAGCTTGTTTGTGCGAGTCCTTGTGCAGAATTGCTCTAACTGGTAGTTCTTGGGGGAAGCAATCAGGTCTATATCTGGGCTCCCCCATTTATCAACATGTTGAAAATCTTTGGTTCCAGTTTCCACTCGTGTGGGTCCATGAGATTCCTGCTGAGTTTGTCTGCCAGTGTATTTTGTTTTCCTGGCAGGAATTGACACTGTAGATGCACCTGGTAGCTCAAGGCTGTGTTCCACAGAGCCATGGCTAGTCTGCAGAGGGGGTAAGAATGGTTACCCCCCCCCCCAGCTTGTTTATGTACCACATAACAGTGGTACTGTCCATCCTTACCATTAATTGCCCTGGAAGAATGTGGTTCTTGAAGGTTGTCAGAGCATTCTGTACAGCTAACATTTCTTTTTGATTGATATACAGGTGCATTTGGCTTGGGTTCCATTTGCCCTGAATGCACTTCCCTGCCAGGTGAGCTCCCCATGCATAGTCTGATGCGTCTGTTAGGGTTTGGGTGGCAGGGGGTAGAGTGAATGGCAGTCCCTTGTTTTGGTGGCAGGCCTCTGCACACCAAAGGAACTCTAACTGTAGGCAAGGTATGATAGGGATCACTGCTTCTAGATCCTGAGAATGTTGACACCATAGGCTTTTTAGATACCATTTTAATTTCCCCATATGCAGTCTTGCATATGGAATTAGTAGAAAGCAGGAGGCCATGAACCCCAAGGCTTTCAGTATTTGGCTTGCAGATAGCATGGTTTTTGTGGCCATTGGTCTGAAGTAAGTTGTCAAATGAATTTGTTTCCTTACCATGAGGAAAGCCATCTCGGAAGTTGTGTTCAAGCTTGCTTCCAGGAATATAATTTGTTGACAGAGTACCAGATGCGTTTTTTTTTTTCGTTTATGGTGTACCCCAGACAAGTTAGCACCTTTTGTACAAATGCCAGATGATTCAGAAGTATGTCCTGGCTTTCTGCCTGAATTAGACAATCGTCCGTCCAGGTATGGGTATATCTGAATATTTCTTTGCCTGCAAAATGCAATGACTGGAGCTAGGCACTTTGTGAATACCCTGGGCACAGTAGATAAGCCACAGGGCAGTGCAGAGAACTGATAGTGCATGTAGCCTGCTTTGAAGCGTAGGGATCTTCTGCAAGATTCCCTGATAGGGATGTGCAGGTAGGCTTCCTTTAAATCCAGTGTTGCCAACCAAGCATCTTTGCCTAGCATAGGAAGTAACTGGTGAAGAGTTAGCATCTTGAATTTTGGAATCACCAAAAAGGTGTTTAATATAGAAAGGTCCAGGATAGGACGCCATGTGTTGTCTTTTCTGGGTACCAGGAAAAGTCTTGAGTACAAACCTTGTCCCTTTTCCTCTTCTGGTACAGTTTGAATAGTCTTTATGCTTAAGAGAGAGTACTTGCTTTTGAGCCTCTGCCCACTGATTTGGGGGTAGATCTGGCCAACTGTTTGGGGTTGGTAACGTGTGGAGTTCAAAAATAACAATCCTTGGGAAACTATATTTAAAACCAATTTGTCCTGGGTAATGAGTTCCCATTTTTTCGCCTGCAGAGCAATCTTTCCCCATAAACGAGCAGTCAGTTGAAAAGTGCTTGGAAGTTTTAAAGCGAAGTCATTGAGACAGTTTACCACAGGGGGGAGTCTTACTACTCCCTGATTTGGAAGTGGGAGCCCCCCCACTGCTTAGCCCTGTACGTACCCTGGGACTGAAGCCTGGGTGTTCTGCTGGTTCTGGGTTTGGACTGAGAAGGCCTGGAAGAGGCAGGAAAAGACCAATTCTTAGAGGGCCAGTGCCTACTAAATCTTGGAGGCTGTACCTGTAGGAAATCTTTAACAGTTTGCATAGATTTAGCTTTTTCCTCCATCTGTTTAAGAACTTCTGATTTGTTGCCAAACAAGCGGTCCTGATTTAAAGGAGCATCCAGCAATTTAGCTTTAACATGATCTGGCAAAGATTGCTCCTTAAGCCAAGCATGACTTCTAAGTACAGACCCAGTGACAGCAGCTCTGCAAGATGCTTCTACAGCATCAAAACCACATTGCAAAGTATGTTTACCAACTTGTTCTGCAGAATGCATTAAATCTTGCAAGTCTGTGTTCAGCAGTCAGGAATCAACATCATTTTCTGTTTAAGTAGTCCCATAATATGCTGCTGATACTTTAACATATGAAACTGGCAATTTAAAGCCCTAATGGCCAAAGTAGCATAAGTGTATACCTTCTTACCCCAACTAAGGCTCTAGAATCTCTATCAGAAGGGGTAGGATTTTTGGCAGCAGTTGCCTTAATGCCTTTTGGTCCTTGGGAAATGGTCTCTGGATCCGCAGTAGGATTCTTGAAGAGGAACTTGAGAGTCAGGTACTCTAATACCTGTCAGATTTTCTGTGAGCTGGAGATCAAGTGTCTGGGGTAAGGCTAGATTACAAGAAAGCATCATCTACAATGTCCAGAACAGGAGGGATAGCTAGAGGCCTGTGTTGGGGGGAAGGAGTAAAAATTCCCTAAAAGTCTCTTTTTGGACTCAGAATAGTCCTGGCTTTCTCAGCGGAAATGCTCCCCAAGGGTATGCAAGGTTTCACCAAAAGAAAAATCTTCTGGAGGGGAAGCAGACGGAATGGAATCCTCTGCATCAGAATCCTCATTAGTAGATAAGGGCAAATCCTGGTAATCAGAAGGAGCAGAGATATTAGATTCCTGATCAGAAGAATCAGAAAGAAAATCAGTTCTAGGTCTCGGAGGGGGAAGGCTGGCTTACCCTAATTAAGGTAATAAGGTCTTCAGCCATTCTAAGCATTTGTTTTTGAGGCTTATGGGCCTGAGTCTGCAGTTTGGTCGTCTGTTTTCTAGGCGTAGTGCGAGTTTTTGGCCTGAGGAATTCGGTACTTCTACATGGACACAATGCCGTCTGTTTAATATGAAAGTCTGTAGGCCTGAATGCACCCTCAGAAGCAGGTGCCTGCACAACAGCTCCGGACCCATCTAAGGTAGAGATATCCGCAGGTTCCATAGTCGAAGAAGCATCTCACGGCACATCGTACTCCGAATGGGTCTCAGTAGAGGCCTACGAATCTGTAGTAGCGGGTATCAGGGGCTGAGAAAGCACCTCACTGAGAACTGGAGGACTTGTGACTAGCTTAACAGAAGCATCGTCAGCAGTTTTGGACCTATGCGATCTCTGTCTTTATCCTTACGTTTTTTTGGAAGGTCAGTAGTCGGATGGCTTAACAAAGCCATTTCAGAGTACGGAGATAGAGAACAAAAGTATTTGGCTACAAAAATAGCCCGATGACGAATAGTTTGGGCGTTGAACAAGGCACAAAACCAACAGCGAGGGATGTTGTGGTCTGGGCCTAAACAGGTGATGCAGTAAGAATGAAAATCTGTATGAGGTATTTGCTTTCCACAGTCAAGACAATTGTTAACTTTTTCTGACATCGGTTAGAGCAAGAAAAAAGGATCCCAATGGGGTACTTATCTTTTTTGAAGACTTCAGGTCTAAAACTCGAAAACGAAAATTTCAGGAGACAGCCGACTGGCACTTGTGAACTGCTTCGGGCACCACACAGCAAGAAAGACTGATGTAATGGCGTCGGCTGCATGTTTTATACCCCCGACGACCTGATGTCATGGAAGCGACAGCATCCAATGCAGAAATCCAAAGACTCTGGTATTCAGGCCGGCTGAGGGCTACCTGCAAGCAGATAACCCAAATGTGATGACTGCAACAGTGAAACACGAAGAATATCTGGTAATGACTGGCTGGTAGCAGGAAGCAAAGGAGTCTCCTGGAGCACTTGTCCATTTTGATGTGGTAATATACATCCCGGAGGTCTATAAAGCACATCCAAATATCCTCCCTTAAAAATGGGAGAATGGATTGAATAGTGACCATGCGGAACTTGGTTTGTGCAACTGATTTGTTTAAGTGGCTGAGATCCAAGATGGGTCTCCAGTCCCCGGACTTTTTTGGAACTAAATAGAATCTTGAGTAAAACCCGGATCCGCATTGGTCTGGAGGGAGTGGTTGGATGACTTTTGACACAGCTTTGTTATGTCTAAAGCTGCTTCTTCCCTTTGATTGGGTGGAACATCGGCAAGGTTTTTTTGTAGGTTTTGGACAGGAGGTTAGAAGGATGTAGTAGCCTCTGGAGATTATTCTCTGCACCCATCAGTCATTTGTAATAGAGTGCCAGGCAGTTTGGCGCAGAGAAAAACAAGCCCCAACTGCTTCCAGAGGAAAGCAACTGGGCAATGCTTCAGGAGCGTTGATAAGACCGCCCAGAGACTGAATCTCTGGAGTCTTGGTTCGGGTACCCCCCTCTGCCCCTAAAGGGGCATCTTCCACCACTGTAACCCCCTCTACCTCTGGGGGAATCCTCGCCAAAGGACCCTGAGATTTTTTGTTCCAGATTTTCCCACTCCTCTGGTTCCTGGAAAAGGAACGTTGAGCCTTGGAAAAACGTAGTCCAACTGCAGACAGACTCTTTCCATCTTACTCGCACCTGGCTAGCGTGTCCTTCACTTTAGAACCAAATAAGGAAGATGGTTCAATAGGGGCGTTCAGAAAGGAGGACTTGAAGGAGTCCGCGAGGTTGCAGATGTGCATCCAGGCATGCCGCCTCATGACTATGCCTGCACCCACAGCTCTGGGCGCGCCTTCGGTTGCTTGGGAGAGCAGCCTCATGGACAAACTGGAAATAGATACAAGGGTGGCAAGTTGAGAGGCAACCTTGTCCCGTGCCCTGTCAGAAACTTGACCCGCGAGGGATCCAGAAAGTTTGGTAATCAGATCTCTTTGGAGCCTCGTGAAGTGTGCCAAGTAGTTCAGTGACCTGACAGCAAAGACTTGCTCCCCCAACTTGTCCACAGCCAGAGACTCCCTGTTGGGCAGGTGGATAGTAGGACATTCTTCCGTGAGACCCTTTTTAGTTGCCGCCGCCACCACCGCAGCATCAGCTGGCAAATCTCTGGACCAGTGTGGATGCTCTTCCAGAGTAGAAAGAATCTTATCAGGTCTCCAGGGAATGGCCTCAATACAGTCAGGGTTCTGCAAAGCACGCTGCATGATGAGCTGGATTAACTCGTCGGTAGGTGGGATCACCCAAGAGGTAGAAGACTGGGAGCGAAAAGCCTGCAGGAACACGGATTCCTCCGAGGAGGGGTTGGAGGGCTTCCAGCCACCCCTCTGTTTTAATACTTCCAGGATGTCACCGGAGACATCTGGGGGTGACCGTGGGGACCCCTACCCATCAGCATAGTCCGTTGTCTTCTGTCAATGACTCTTCAGAAGAGTCAATGTGCTTCCTATTGCATGCCTTCTTCCAAGGAGGTTCCTCAGTGGGAATATCTGAGCAATACTCGGAAGGGTGGGTACCCCAAACTGGGGTTTCCTGAGGCTTCTCCTCCAGGTGTCCTGGGGAGGAGGCTCGTGGTAGCTGTAGCTGAGGGAGCAGGGTGAAGTTACGTCAGAGGAGTGCTTCCCCCAAAGTAAGCACCCTCTCCATCACCTGGAAAGCAGACCTGCCCGAAGAGGAGTGGGAGCCTGTAACCGAGAAGGACAACCTCGAAAGGGTCACACCCCGCTCCATTAGACCTACTCTCAGAGATGGAGCCTCAAACAGGATCAGGGCAGGCATTATCCTCGGATCAGAGGGCGGAACCAATAAAACACGCTGAACCGTGCTCTGCACCCAAGACTCTGCCCCCCAACCATGAGTCTGAGGAAGGGACGGTTCCATTGGAACAGAGAACCAAAGGGATGGCCTCGAAGCCTCAGTGACAGTCACGGATAGCACTGAGGAATGGGGTTCCACAAAAGACAATGGGCTTCGGAACAGATGGGTCCGAAGGAGGAGTATATGTTGGAGTCCTAGGAGAGATAGACCCAAGTCCCAGAGGGGAATGAGTCTTTGGAACATTTGGTATCCCCTCTGGCGGTTAACAGCTGATCCAACATGTGCACCACATCAAGTTCAGAAAGACTCCTGGTGGACATGGTTGATACTCCTGAAGGGGAGTCGGGTCAATCCAAAAAAGGGCAGTACATTTGACCCAGGAATGGATCCAAAGAGGGGGAGTATCGGGTCTGTGGTGTCTGAGCTAATGGCACCATAGTCTCTAATCTGGAGACAAGAAGCAAAGGAATCAATGGTGTAGTAAAAAGGCTTGGTGCCAATGGTGTACTCTGAGTCGATGGCATCGGTTCCAAAGTAGTGGCAGAGGTCGGTACCGATTTCGATGTAGTCAAAGGGCAAGGTTGGTGCCGTTGCTGGAGGAGTCAATGCCGAAGGCGGCGCCAATGTCAAAATTCTGGTGGTCTCCAAGACGGCTTGAGTCGTAATGGTATTCGGAGCAGAGCTTGGAACAGCAGTAGTCGGAGCCGAAGTAGCAATTCTATGTTCCGAGGAAGTTTTGTGGGCCTTATGTTTAAGGCATCTTACCTCTATCACCAGCGGGTGAAGAGGGATCAGAATGGGGACGTTTCTTGTCCTTCATTGGAGGGGTTGAGACCTCCAACACAGAAAGGGCCTCTGAGAAAGGAGAAGCAAGAAGGCCTTTCAAAATCAATTTATTCTTTCGTTCATTCAGTCCGCAGACTGAAACTGACAGATTTGACGGGGGGGGGGGGTGAACAGAAAGATGAGGAACCCCCAAACAATAAACGCAGTCATCATGGGAATCACTATTAGGAAGTTTACCACTGCAAGTGGTGCAGTGCTTAAACCATGAAGATCCTTTTTTCTCAGTCATGTCTTATAAGCATTGCCGTGTCAACTGTTGCACCAAGGTTTATAAACAGTACGACTGACAGACCAAGGCAGCCACAAACACACTAACAACAAGTTTAATAAAGTATTAAGTAAAGATAGAGCAAAGAAGATACCAACAATGGCATCAAGAGATACCACAAGGGTGAGGGAGCACCAGTGATGGTAAGAAGAATTACCCAATGGGTAGAGCTAGGTAAGAGAAAGTTACAAATAACTCTAAACTAGAAAAGTAGAAAGTTTTGGAAAGTTTTAGAAAATGACTAGGTAGAGATATGCATCAAAAATATACCACTTAGCTTGACAGCTCGGTGAAACGAGGCTATATGGCTATGCGGCAAATGAGATTTGAGGTAACAGGGAGAAGGGCAATGTGGGTAGCAGCTTAGCTCAAGAGTTTTTTGGTGTACGCGAGCTTGATATTAGGCCAACATGGTGCCGAGGGGTTCGGAACCGAACCTATCAGTGATGAATGGGAAGAAGATTAACATCAGATCACTTGTTTACAGTAAAAATTTCAAGCTAGCATATTTTATTTCTTGCTTTGTGCTTTATCTTATTTATTTGTTTTGATATTTGTTAACCAGGATGGTCCAACTGGGCAAAACCTTTTTTCAGTGGAGGCCCGAGGAGAAAATCTCCACATAACAGTAATAAAATGAATTACAGTACAATATAAATATTTACAGGGAATTTAACAATATTAGCAATAATAGTAAAATTAAAAAGTAAAAGTAAGGAGAGAGACGGAAAAGATAACAGTGAAATAAAAGGAAGGTAGTTGGAAGAAAGTAGAGCTAAAGTAGGGGAAGGGGTTCAAGTTGGATGATTACAGAGACAGGACCAGATACTATTTAGGTGCAATCTTGGTGTTTTCTTAAATTTGTGAACACTGGAGATAATTTTCAGGGGCAATGGAGGTTTGTTCCAACATGAGGCAAGAAAAGCGCTAAAGAGATAATGTCCAATAGATTTGTTTGATTTATAAGTTTGAAGTAGGTATTGACCAGAGTTTCTAAGATCTAGTGGGGGTGTAAAGGAAGATAAGTAAAGAGACTAAGGCAGTTGTAGGGTTTTTATTCAGTACAGAATGAATGACTTGAAGTGGAGATAATAGGAGTTGGTTAGGAAACTAACAAGTCAAGTGTTCGCAGGGCCAGGGAATGAGATTTAAAAGACAGGTTATAGCAGCGAATCTGGCTACTTTATTGTAGGTAGATTCTAATTTGAAAAGAAGAGAAGACTGTAGATTAGTTAGGATTTGAGAGCCATAAAAGAGATTAGGAAGAAGGTAGGCATGGACGAGTGAGATTCTAGCAGAGTGAGGAACCTTTTAGGTCTATACTATAAATCAAGCTTTTGGTGGGTTTTCTTAACACAGTTGTGTACATGTAAATCAAATTTGAGCCGATCATCTATGGTCACACCAAGGAGCTTAGTACGAGTTACAGGGGGAAATGAAAGTATTTAGTGAGGAGATGGAAAAAGATTTAGGGAGGAAGAGGAGGAGTTTTGTTTCTTTACGGTTAAGAATGAGTTGGTTGTTAAGACAGCCAGGATTCAATAAGGTTAAAGGGATTATTGTAAAATAGATAGTAGATCTGTAGGGTTTGTCAGCAAAAGAGATAATAGAAGAGTCATTAGCAAACTGAATGAGGGAGGACTGGGGACAAGATTGGTAAATTTGGTTAGTAAATATGTTAAAAAGAAGGGGACCTAGAATTGAGCCTTGGGGACACCTAATTACTATGGAGAAGGGGAGAAAAAGTAGACAGTCAGCTCACAGATCGCATCCTGTCAGAAAGATAGCTGTTGAACCAAGAGATTGAAGTGGATAAGGTGAGTTGGGCTAGCTTGGAGAGATGGATGGGGTGGGAGACAGTGCCAAAGGCTTTAGAGAGGTCTAACAAGAGGCAGGACACAAGTTTATCTCTAGCAAGACAGAGTTGATAAAAGATGAGAGCAGTAGTTGTACTATGGCACGGGCGAAAACCATGCTGGGTAGGGGGTAATCAGGTTTTCTTGGATAAGATAGGTTAAGATTTGTTTGTGAACACAATGTTCAAGAATTTTGGAAAGAGGCGAGAGAATTGCTATAGGTCAACAGAGAGTTCAATAGAATTCCCTCCCTTGTGGATGGGTATAATGTGGGATTTTTTCCAAATTGAGGGGACAGCCGATTCTCTATTGGAGTGATTAATAAGGATGGAGACAGAATATACTATCGAATTAACTGCAATCCTAAGGAAGTGAGGTGGCGGTTTGTCAACAGAAGGTGAACATGGTTTTAGTTTAAGAAGAAGGTTTTTAATATAGTTAGTAGGAATTGTTTTTAATGAGAAGGAGTTGAGTGGTTGAGAGATGGTATGAGGTGAAAGATTACGTGAGTTGGAAGTCTGCATGAGCTTACTGATGGTATCAATGAAGTACAAGTTAAAGAGAGAAGTGGTTTCAAGTAGAGTGTTATTAGGACATGAGTTAGGAGTTGAAAGATTGCCAGGGTAGAGATTGTGGTTAATAGTATTTCAGAATTTTTTAGGGTTTCTACATGAAGTTTGTTGAGTGAGATAGAAATTCTTATCATTAATGATACACTTTTTAGTCAGATTATGAAGTTCCCTGTATATTTGGAAGTTAGAGGGGGATTTTGTCTTGATCCAAAGTTTGCAAGCATTGTTCCTTTTACAAATAAGAGGAAGAGTAAAGTTGGAAAGCTGAAGAGAACATTTAGATTTGACTAACAGATCTAGGAAGGGCAAGAGTCAAGAATATTAAGGAAGATTGAATTAAATTAAAATACAGCTTCATCCAAAGTTAGAAGAGAGAAAAAGGAACAGCCAGTAGATTGGAGAGTTATTAAAAACCTGAGGGTCAAAATTAGTTAACTTGCGATGTTCTCTAAATTTATGAGGTCGAGACAGGCGGGAGGAAAATCTTTGGATACATACAGGACTATGATCACTTAAGAGTCAATGAGGGATTCTGGGTATTGATAGAGATGAGGATTAGAAACAATTTATTTACAGGTATGAAAAATATAGCTGTGCAAGTAAACTTAACGTAACAGTAGATGTTTTAATAGATCACTACTGCAGTAGCCTAAGCTATACAGAATGTATCTTGCCAAAGATATTACGTCTTTACAGTAAACAAAGCTTTACACGCATCTCCTATGTGCCTGTATGTTTGATGAGGCAAGGAGTATGTGCTGATGCAAAAGTAGATATATGGGCACAAAAATTCAGAACTTTCTTGCCACTAAGGAAAGGGAGACTAGAGCTGAAAAATACAAGATTGTGTTAGTAGAAAGGGGCAAAAGGCAGGACCACCAACACAGCAAATAAGTCCTACAACCACCCCACTAGAGTCAAGCATGGGGGGGCAGGAGGGAGGGTATTAATATAGCAATGAACATTTACTGCTATGGTAAGTTTACTTGCACAACTTGTACTATATTCATCATTAGAGCACTGTTGCAGTAGCCTAAGCCATATGAGATGGTTACAAGTTTAGGTTGTCAGGGAAAAGAAAGAAGGGTCAGTCCTGTAGCCTCTGGAGAACAATCCTAACAAATCCTGTTCATGACTTGAACAAGGAGCCATCAATACAATGATCAATGAAAATGTGTATAGGATGAAGTTAATACTTCTAGAACAGTTTTAGTGTCCAGCCCTTTAAAGAGCTCTAGAAGCAGTCAAAACCCTCATACAAGGGCTTTGATTTTGAAGGCGCTTTCCATGATGAGAACAAAAATGGATAGCATGAAGTAACAAGTTTGGAAACCATATGCTTTGACCCTAATTATCCCGTTTTTTTTTTTACCTCCATAGGAAATAAACAGTTGATTGGAATTTCTGAAGTCGTTTGTCCTGTCGGTGTAGTACCAAGAGTTGTCTATGGACACAGACACTGCAGGATTTTCTTTCTTATTTTTTAGTTCAGTGAAAAACACAATGAGATGAATAGGTTGATTCAGAGTGAATTCTGATATTACTTTTATCATGCAGGAAGGGTTAGTTCTTAAGGATACCTACCTTTATGAAAGGTGAGGCAAGTTTGAATTACTGAGAGCTTGCAACTCAATCTCCTAGCCTAAGCCAGAGCTGGAACACGGTCTTCCATGTCAGGAACTTTATCAGCCTGATGAGCTAGTTCAAAAGGAAAAATGAGCATTTTTCTAGTACAAAACTAATATCTTGACCAGGTGTCCCCTCTGTCTTCTTGGTAGTTGAATATGTAAGTATCCCTTTTCAAACTGTTTTACTCAAGATAAACAATAGGTGGGAGATCGAAGGATAGACAGGCAGCAGTAAATGAAAATAAAAATGCTAGACTTCAGCAATTAACACACATACTGGCTAACCAAAAGAAACTAACTATCATCCAGACTATCAGATGAAGAATTTGTATGCTGGGGTGAATCAGAGACCCTTGCCCAGTGTAAGCCCATCCTCTGCAGAAGTTTGTGGTACTTTCCCTTGGTCAAGTTAAGCAAAAAAATCACTGCTGTATGGGTCACAAGGGAATTAGCATTATTTTTCGAGAGTCCTTTTGGATATTTAAAAGAACAATGGTTATGAGAGGAAAAGGGGGTGACGCCATATAGGAACAGTCCCACCCATGGGAAAGAAAAGGCACCTATCCATCCAGATCTTTCTGCACAGAATCTTACAGTGCATTTTCAACAGTCTACTGTGACTGGAGACAAACAGATCTACTTTGGGAGTTCCCCACAGGTGGATAACTTCCCAGACCATCACTGTGTACAACTTCCATTTGTGACGGTCTGTCCCCATCCTGCTTAGTTTCCACCACAGTGCTCTGCTCTGACAGAAGGGACAGACTGTGATTTTGCCAAATCCTGGGCTATCAAGGCTAGTCTGCATAGGATGTATACAACCTGGTTCCCATTTATGTATGGCATGGCAGTGATGCTATCTGTGACTATCAAAAGAGGTCCCAAAGTCCATAGATGATTTTAAGGTAAACAGAGGATTTACTACTGCTCTAATTTATTTGATATGTATGTGTTTCTATTTGAAATAATTCCAAAGACTCCGTACCTTGATTTCCTTGGATACAGCCCTCCAAAGTCTGAGGGGAAAAATGGAAAAACTGGAGTCAGAGTCAACAGGTCTGTTTACGAGTAAATTTCCTTATAAAAGTTTATTCCCCCAAGGCAGGAATGTCATCATTTGTGAAATATCTAGCAGGCATCCCAGAAGTTACACTGAGAAGGAATAAGAGATCGTTTCCCCACTGATCTGAAAACCTAGTTGAGAAATATTTCAGCCAAGGAGTAGAGACTCCTGACAGTTTTGAATAAAGATTTCAAAAATAAGGCAGTTTTCCAAGTAGAGGAGGATATGGATGCCTTTTAATCTGCAAAAAGGCAATCACTGGTGCTAGACACAATGTGAATATCCTGTGCTGTGGACAAACCAAGAGGATGAGAACTGAAAATGTGAAATGGAAACAGAAAATCTTAAGTGTCTGAAGTTTCTGTGGATGGATATCTGGTGGTAAGCATCTTTTAGAGCCAGAGTTACCGATAACCTTAGAAGAAGGATCAGGGGAAAGACTGCAGAATAAGCAGTTTGAACTCTGGAACCTTGAAATGTAGATTTAGGAAGGTGGTCCAAAATGCACCTCTAGGTTTCCTCCTTCTTGGGTACCAGAAAAATTACTGAATATAATTCTCCTCTTTTCTGATCTTCTGGTACAGGTTCTATTACTCCCTTGAAACACATGTGAGCAATGATGCAAGGAAAAAGATGAGTTTTGGGTTTGGAGATGGGATGGGATGGGATTCCTTGGATTGGTGGAACAGAATCCCACTACCATATATACCTGTTCTGAATGCCTCCTAATGCACAAAAATCTGTTATATCCTGGTGCCACATAGAAGCACGTACAGAAAGACTCGCTGAAAGGTTTAGAGGGGCTGTTGGGGAGGGGCGAGGCTGTGGAAGGAAGACAGGCACAAGTCATTTTTCTTGAACAGAGACTGGGCCTGAGGCACTCCTTCCTTTTGCTTCTTAAACGGTTGCTTTCCTGACTTTGAGCCTGCTTAAACTGTTTCCATTAAAATGGTCCAGGATTGGAAAGGAAATTTCTGCTATATTTTGGTACTGGGGCTAAAATGTTGCTTTACCCCTTGAATAAGCTTTCACCATTCATCAAAACTCTATCAACAGCAGATGAAATGCCAAACAAAACTTCCTTACCCTCCCCCCGGGCATTAAGAATTTAAAATTGTATATCTTCTGCTACCAAATTTTGACTCCATAACCATGTGCATTGATGCACGAACGTTCCATGTGCTGCAGCCTAGACACTGCATCAGCAGTATTATACGAGCATCTCAAGGAATGTCTGGTAACCTGAGTGATCGAGGAAAGAAAAGATGATTTTGATTCTGAATTAGGTAAATCAGCAAGTCTTCAGGTCGGTAAAAGATGCCAAAAGGAATATGGACATGCAAGTCTGACAAGTGATGGTTCTAAATACGAAAGTTGGAGGTACAATTTTTTTCCCCGAAAATGTGACAAGCTCTATTTCCATCTGAAGGAACTGAATTAGAAGCAGCCAAATGTTTAGAACTAGTAGTTTCTGATAATGTAATTACTAAAAGATCACAAGCTGGGTTTATGGAAGAAGTACCCTCTACAGTTTATGGGGTTTCCTAGGAGGCAGAAGCTTGTCTTGACTACAAAAAGTAGTAGTGGCAGCATTAAATGCATCAAGTGCTACTATAACTGAGGGTATAAGTCAATGATTTGGGGAGTTCTATTTGTAAGCGATCACAGTACCTCTCTGCTGAGTTTCAGAAATATCATTTTCCCCCAACTAAACAAGTGCTTCATCTTCCCAAGCAGTATCGGAGAAAGACATTTTCCAGAAGAGATTCAGAAAAAAACATTCTCATCAGATTCTGATCCCCAGTTTTCATGTGAAGAGACCTGGGAAGCAATCTAAACCAACTTCCTCAAAATCTGATTCTGAATCTGGAGGAGAATTTTTTTTTTTTTTTTTGAATGAGCAGAGGCTGGAGAAAATGAAGTCACTGATATGCCTTAGGGAGACCTTTAGTAAGAAAGAACTGCTTGTTTTGTTTCTTTGCAAATAAGGGAGTGGAAAGGTGTTTCACCATCCTCTGAGAATTTTTCTTCGGAGAGACTGATGACTGTATCCAATTAGATGCCCAGGTCAACCCCCTCCCCCACACTGACTGCAAGACACCTCATCACTAATACTAGTGTGATGTCATCATCTTCTTCCAAAACAATCAAGCCCGGTTCACCCTTTTCTTTTTTAAATTTCTCCAAATCTTTTGGGTTTCTAATGCTATGATAGGAATGGACTACATTCCTAAGTCAAAGTATTATTAAAGTTCATGAAATTAGTATCGTTTCAATCTTTGATGTCAGCCAGAAGTGCTTTGCAGCACCCACAGTGTGCCCAGTAATGACTCCTGCAATTTGTATGGAGTTGCATTACTGGTAACACCTCTAAGTACAATTGCAGATTCTTTTTTCTAAGAGCCGTTGTTCCTACTACAACTGGAACTGTCTGGGTAACTTTCTTCCACATTGTTCTAATTTCTGCCTGCAAATACTGACATTTTATGACCGTCTCTGTACGCAAGACACTGTAGTCACTGGGTGTAGCAATTTCAATGATCAGTGCTAGTTTTGTCTTCTTTTCATGGACCACTATATCTGGTTTTCTCACATCTATCTTTTGAACTGTTGGTAATGGGTGATCCCATGTTTGTGTTTTTCGGCTTTTCCCGGTTAGGGGTCGCCACAGCGGAACTCCGGTCCACTAATGATTGGTAGTTGATTTTTACGTACCGAGTTACCAGCCCTGACGCACAACCTTCAATGAAGGTACGCCCATTCACGCAGGACTCCACGCAGAAGACGCTCTAGCTGAGAATCGAACCGGACAGCGTCTTACTGTGAGGCGACAACGCTACCGCAGCACCACGTGATGTAGACTTAATTTTCTATGATGCTTTGTGGTTCATGTTTCCATTGTTTTTTTAGGTGCTTCATTAGTTTTCCGCAATCCTCAGTGCAACAGTCTTGTCACACTATTATACCTTTCAGTATACAGTACTTCTGCACTAGTATGTCACAACCAGCAACAAGATGTGCAACCGTTTCCAGTTCTGTTTTACAAAACCTTTCTCTCATATGTTCAATGGAGTTTGTAAACCGTGCACGTAAGCCCACTATCTTGGGCCACCAATATTAACCTTTCATCTTTTGATTTGAATTCACCTCTCCTTGACCATTCCTGCATTCATTCCTTATCAATATGAGGTTCTTTCCAGGAGTTTTCTATACTTGCAACTATACTTAAGTATTTTCCACATTTCTTGCCTTCTCATCTGATCCTTCACGTTATATTCCTTCATTTGTTTTTTGGCACATTCGGTTGCTACCCAATTTTTATCTACTTCTGGTTTGAGTTCCATTCCTGCTTAACGCTGATATGCTTCTTCTAAACTAAGTGGTGAAGTCATCTTAGATTTATTCTCCTCATTTCAAAACTTACTGTGTTTGGGTCTTGTGAGGTCAGCAGATATGTATGCAGTCCCATGACTGCAGATCAATACTGTGCCGGTCCCAAGCCCGGATAAATGGGGAGGGTTGCGTCAGGAAGGGCATCCGGCGTAAAACCACCAAATCATTCATGTGGACAGCAGTAAATATTTACATACCAGATCGGTCGATGCCCGGGTTAACAGCGACCGCCACCAGTACTGTTAGCTAACAGGGTGCTGGCGGAAATTGGGCTACTGTTGGTCGAAGGAAGAGAAGAGGGTGAAGGCATGGCCAAAGGCAGGAAGGGAGGAGAAAGGCTAGGACTGTGGTAGGGAGGGTCGGAACTTTGAATGTTGGCAGTATGACTGGTACAGGGAGAGAGCTAGCAGATATGATGGCCAGAAGGAAGGTTGGTATATTGTGTGCAAGAGCCCAGGTGGAAGGGGAGTAAGGCTAGGTGTATCGGAGGTGGGTTCAAATTGTTTTATCATGGTGTGGATGGGAGTAGAAATGGCGTAGGAGTTATCCTGAAGGAAAAGTATGCTAAGTGTGTTTTGGAGGTGAAAAGTGTCGGATAGAGTGATGTTTATGAAGCTGGAAATTGATGGTGCAATGATGAATGTTGTTAGTGCATATGCTCCACAAGTTGGGTGTGCGATGGATGAGAAAGAAAAATTTTGGAGCGAGTTGGATGAAGTGGTGATGACTGTACCCAAGGGTGAGAGACTGGTGATTGGAGCAGATTTCAATGGGCATGTTGGTGAGGGGATGAGGAAGTGATGGGTAGGTATGGTGTTAAGCAAAGGAAAGCAGAAGATCAGATGGTAGTGGATTTTGCGAAAAGGATGGACATGGCTGTGATGAATACGTATTTTAACAAGAGGGAGGAGCATAGGGTGACATACAAGAATGGAGGAAAATGCACACAGGTGGATTATATCTTATGTAGGAGGGCCAGTTTGAAGGAGACTGGAGACTGTAAAGTGGTGACCAGGGAAAGTGTAGTTAGGCAGCATAGGATGGTGGTTTGTAGGATGACGTTGGTGATCAAGAAGAGGAGGAGGAGTGTAAGGGCAGTACCAAGGATCAAATGGTGGAAATTGAAAAAGGGTAATTGTGATGTGGAGTCCAGGGAAGAGTTAAGACAGGCACTGGGTGGCAGTGAAGAGTTACCAAACAGCTGGGTAACTACAGCAGAGCTAGTAAGGGAGACAGCTAGGAAGGTGCTTGGTATGACATCTGGACAGGGGAAAGATGACAAGGAGACATGGTGGTGGAATGAGAAAGTACAGGAGAGTATACAGAGAAAGAGGATGACAAAGAAGACGTGGAATTGTCAGAGAGATGAAGCAAGTAGACAGGAGTATAAGGAGATGAGGTGCATGTCAAAGAGAGAGGTGGCGAAGGCTAAGGATTAGGCATATGAAGAGTTGTATGAAAGGCTGGACACTAAGGAGGGAGAAAAGGACCTGTACCGATTGGCTAGACAGAGGGACCGAGGTAGAAAAGATGTGCAGGAGGTAAAGGTGATAAAGGATAATGAAGGAAACATACTCACAAGCGAGGAGTGTGTGTTGAGCAGATGGAAAGAGTACTTTGAGGGGTTGATGAATGAAGAAAATAAGAGGGAAAGAAGGTTGGATGATGTGGGGATACTGAATCATGAAGTGCAATGGATTAGCAAGGAGGAAGTAAGGATAGCTATGAAGAGGATGTTGGTTCAGATGACATACTTGTGAAAGCATGGAGGTGTATAGGTGAAATGGCAGTGGAGTTTCTAACCAAATTGTTTAATGAAATCTTGGAAAGTGAGGGGATGCCTGAGGAAAAGAGAAAAAGTTTTTGATATCAATTTTTAAGAATAAGGGTGATGTGCAGACCTGTAGTAACTACAGAAGGATTAAATTGATGTGCAGACCTGTAGTAACTACAGAAGGATTAAATTGATCAGTCACAGCATTAAGTTAAGGGAAAAAGTAGTGGAAGCTAGGTTAAGAAGGGACATGATTATTAGTGATCTGCAGTATAGTTTCATGCTGGGAAAGAGCACTACAGATGCGATGCTTGCTCTGAATGTTGATGGAGAAGTACAGAGAAGGTCAGGAGGAGTTGCATTGTGTTTTTGTAGACTTAGAGAAAGCATATGACAGGGTGCCTAGAGAGGAGTTGTGGTACTGTATGAGAAAGTCGGGAGTGTCAGAGAAGTATGTAAGAGTGGTACAGGATATGTACGAGGGTAGTGTGACAGCGGTGAGGTCTGCGGTGGGAGCGATGGATGTGTTTTAGGTGGATGTGGGATTACATCAAGGATCAGCTCTGAGCCCTTTCTTATTTGCAATGGTGATGGACAGGTTGACAGACGAGATCAGACAGGAGTGCCCGTGGACTATGATGTTTGCAGATGACACTGTGATCGGTAGTGAGAGTAGGGAACAGGTGGAGGAGACCCTGGAGAGATGGAGATATGCTCTAGAGAGAAGAGGAATGAAGGTCAGCAGGACTAAGACAGAATATATGTGTGTGAATGAGAGGGAGGACAGAAGAATGGTGAGGATGCAAGGAGTAGAGGTGGCGAAGGTGGATGAGTTTAAATACTTGGATCAATAGTTCGGAGTAATGGTGAGTGTGGAAGAGAGGTGAAGAAGAGAGTACAGGTGGGATGGAGTGGGTGGAGAAGAGTGTCAGGAGTGATTTGTGACAGATGACTACCAGTAAGAGTGAAAAGGAAGGTTTAACAAGAGGGTAGTGAGACCAGCTATGTTATATGGGTTGGAGACAGTGGCATTGACAAAAAGGCAGGAGTAAGAGCTGGATGTGGCAGAGTTAAAGATGTTAAGATTTGCACTGGGTGCGAAGAGGGAGGACAGGATTAGGAATAAATACATTAGAGGGTCAGCCCAGGTTGGAAGGTTTGGAGACAAAGCCAGAGAGGCAAGATTACATTGGTTTGGACATGTGCTGAGGAGAGATGCTCGAGTATGTTGGGAAAAAGATGCTAAGGATGAAGCTACCAGGTAACAGGGAAAGAGGAAGGTCTAAGATAAGGTTTATGGATGTGGTGAGAGAGGACATGCAGGTGGTTGGTGTGACACTGCAAGATGCAGAGGACAGGAAGAAATGGAAACAGATGATCCGCTGTGGCGACTTCTAATGGGAACAGCCGAAAAAAGATGATGAATTTTAAGGAGGCCCATACCTCCTTAGGAATGGGGAATATATAATCTTGGTATTGCACAGATGTTTATAAATCATTTCGAGAGCATGAAGCATCTTTCTTATTTTCCTGTCTAATCTGGCCAACACCTTTTGGGGCCAGTCAATCACTCCAAAACTGTACGTTAGGATAGGAAGAGCAAAGGTACAGTTATGTACACTTACCATAAATGTAGATGTTAGAGTGTATTCACTGTTGCAGTCATTACATTTGCGTTAGCCCTGTCAGGGTAACCCTTGGCCAGCCCGAATACCAGAGGCTTAGTATTTCTGCGTCGGCTGCTGTCGCTTTAGGACTGATGTCAGGTCGTAAGGAGTATAAAGTAAGGTAGCCAATGTCATTACATCAGTTTTTCTTACCCTGTTAGAAGCCCCCAAGTGGGAGCCAGGATATGGTGGAAAAACCCCACCAGTTGAAAGTAAATACCAAAAATTCCATATAAGGAGAGAGAAGAAAAGGGGTCTGGATGAAAGGAAACCAGGACTGCAACAGTGAATACACTTTAAAATCTACATTTATGGTAAGTGTACACAACTGTACTATGTTCTTCGTATTTCACTGTTGCAGTCATCACATTTGGGTTAATTCCCAAAACTGAGGAAAAGGGTGGAGGCAGTCAAGATGACTAGGGGCTGGCTAGGAGGCCCTGCAAGACTGCAGCAGCAAAGCCTGCCCTGGATTTGGAGAAGATAGGCAGGTGGTAATGCTTGAAGGTGTGAACAGATGTCCATGTGGCAGCCGCCAAAATGTCCCTGGTGGGGACTCTGAGGAAAGCTGCAGAGGTGGAGGCTGCTCTGGTAGAGTGAGTCCTGACCCCCTTAGGGGGAGATTTCCCATGTTGCTTGTAACAGGAATGGATGCAGTGTGCTATACATTTGGAAATGGTCTGTTTGGATATGGCTTTGCCCTCTGCCCCTGCAGCAAAGCTGACTAGCAGTTGATCAGTCTTTCTGAACGATTTAGTCCTGTCTAGATAGAATGTGCGTCTCTGTGCACATCTAGAGTGCAGGATCCTTTCCCCCTTGTTTTCTGGGTTAGGGAAAAAGGTGGGCAAATGAATGGACTGATTGAGAGCCACACTGGACACCACTTTGGGCATGAAGGATGGGCTAGTTCTGAGGGACACCCTGTCAGAATGAAAGATGATGACGGGCTCTACAGCCATGAGTGCTTGTAGCTCGGATACTCTTCTGGCTGAAGTGATGGCCAGAAGCAAAGCTGTCTTCCAAGAGAGAAACTTTAACTCTGCTGAAGATGCTGCTTCAAAGAGGGGCAGGCTGAGCTTTTCCAACACAAAGTTTAGGTCCCAACCGGGGTAGGTGCTCTTCTGGGTGGCTTCAAGTTGCTAGCCCCTCTTAGGAACTGTTTGATGAGAGGGTGTGAGAAAAGTCGGTGCTCAGTGTTGAAATGAGCAGAGACAGCAGAGGCAAGAATTTTAATAGTGGAAATGGATAGACCACTGTGTAGCAGGTCAGCTAGGTAATCCAGGATGAGAGGTAGGGAGGGCTGTGCCTTATTGGCTTCCCTAAGCCAGAATCCAGGTGCAGAACCTTTTCCATTTGTCAGCATAAGACATTCAACAAACATTGTTGGGGTGGGAGGTTGGCATAATAGTTAAGGTGTTTACCTTACAAGCATAAGGTGCAGGGTTTGATTCTCAGATGGGGTAATTGGCTAGGCTGAAAATGGCCCACAAGGGCAGTTAGCCTAGTACTAATCTATGAACCTATGAACCTAGTGCTAGGGCATCTAGCCTCATGTATATCTAGAACCTGTTTACTAAGACTGGCAGCTTGATCAGTGGTCAGGGAATAAGCCAGGCTGCCAAATTGAGGGTCTGCAATTGGGGATGCATGAATTCGCCTTCCCTCTGAGTCAGGAGGGTTGGGGTCTGAGGGAGATGCCATGGTGGCAGTGGGTATACCAATGCTGGCGAGGCCAGTCTGGTGCAGTCAGAATTGTCCTCTGTTTTTCCTCCCTTATTTTGAGCAGTAGCCTGGTAATGAGAGATAGTGGGGGAAATGCATAGACCGAGAGATTGGACCCAGGGGAAGGATAGGACATCCACTTTCCAGGCCTCGCAGTGAGGCACCCTGGTGCAGAACTTGCTGATCTGATGGCTGGAGTGGGAAGCAAAGAGGTTGACCTTCGGGGTGCCCCATTTCTGAGTTATTAGGGTGAAGGTTCTTTGGTCTAGCTGCCACTCGTGTGGGTCCAGAAGATTTCTGCTTAAGTTGTCTGCCAGAGAGTTTAGAGAGCCTGGCAGGAATTGTGCTAACAAGTGTAGCTGCATGGCTGAAGCTGTGCGCACAAAAGGTTATGGCGAGCTTGCATAGAGGGTAGGAGCGAGTCCCACCCTGCTTGTTGATATACCACATCATAGTGGTGTTGTCTATTTTGATCAGGAGAGCCCCTGCCGAGAGATGGGGCCTGAAAGCTGTCAATGCATGGACAACTAATCTCTCTTTTTGGTTGATGAGCAGATGTACTTGCTGTGGGCTCCATTGGCCCTGTATGCACCTGCCATCCAGGTGTGCACCTCCATGCATAGTCTGATGCGTCTGTGGTGAGGGTCTGGATGGCGTGGGGTGGTGAGAAAGGTAGTCCCTTGTGGTAGCATGCTGCTGACCACCAAAGAAAATCTTTTCTTAGGCAAGGTATCATTGGTATAAGAGTTTCCGGGTCTTGAGAGTGTTGACACCAAAGGCTTTTTAAGTACCACTGAAGTTTCCTCATATGCAGTCTGGCATATGGAATGAGTACAATGCAAGATATGCCCATGAACCCCAGAGCTTGCAGGATTTTCCTTGCGGATTACTGGGGTCTGGTGGCTAGTTGGGAGAAATAGGCTGAGAGGTAAGTTTGCTTTTCTGGTGTAAGAAATGCCAGGGATGATGTGTACAGGCTTGATCCCAGGAATATAATCCTTTGGGTGGGTACTAGTTTGGATTTCTTTTTGTTGATAGTGTACCCTAGGGAGGTCAGTAGGGACTTTAAAAGGCCAGGTGCTTGAGCAGCTTTTCCTGTCTGCTTGAATTAGGCAGTCTGAGTATGGGTAAATTTGTATATTTCTTTGTCTGCAAAAAGCAATGGCGGGAGCCTGACATTTTGTGAAAACTCGGGAAGCAGTAGATAAGCCAAAGGGAAGCACAGAGAACTCAAAGTGCAGAGATCCTGCCGTGAAACAGATATTTCCTGCATAATTCCCTGACTGGGAAGTGGAGGTAGGCCTCTTTTAGGTCGAGGGTGGCTAGCCAATCATTCTTGGAGAGCATAGGTAGTAGTTGCTGGAGGGTGAGCATTTTGAATTTTGGTATCACCAGGAAGGTGTTTAGAATGGATAGGTAGAGGATGGGGCACCAGGTGCCCTCTTTTCTGGGTACCAGGAAAAGCATGGAGTAGAAACCTTGGCCTATCTGTTCTGCATGAACGTGCTCTATTGCCCTCAGAGAGCAGGGAAAGGGACTTGCTTTTTGGCCTCTGCCCACTGGTTTGGAGGAAGATCTGGGAACCCTTTTGGGGTTGGGAGAGTGTGGAAAGAAAATATGTACCCCTAGGACACAATGTTGGAGGACCCAGTGGTCATGGGTAATGGTGGGCCTGGTGCTTACATGGAAGGAGAGTTTTCCTCCCAGGGGCTATTGCAAGTGGGCAGAGGGAGGGGGTAGAAGTGGAGAGTCATTGTGAGCTCTTACCATGAGGGGGTGGCTTTGCACTCCCTGGTTTTGAAGTGGAGGAAAGTACAGTTGTGTACCTACCATAAATGCAGATGTTAGAGTTTATTCACTGCTGCAGTCATTACACTTAGGTTATCCTGCTGGCAGACTACCCACAGTCGGCCCGAATTCCAGAGTCTAGGTCCGGCATCGGCTTTCGCCTCTTCCCTGATGTCAGTGCGCCAGGGGTATAAAAGATGTAACCCACGCCATTTTCTTCAGTTTTTCTTGCCCCAGATGTCAGGTGCCCCCAAATAGGAAAGGCTTGAAAAAATTATGCCAAAAAACAAGCATGTACTAAAATAAACATTTCCTTCATCTACAAGCAAATACACCACATAGGTTGTACAGAGTTGAGAAGTACAGGAAAAGTCTCAGCAATGAAAAGGGGTATGGTGGGTGGGTAACCTGGACTGCAACAGTGAATACACTCGAACATCTACATTTATGGTAGGTACACAACTGTACTATGTTCATCATGTTTCACTGTTGCAGTCATTACACTTGGGTTGAATCCTAAAGCTGAGGTTGGGTGACTGGGCCTAAATAGGATTAGGAGAGGCTACCACGCCCTGCAGAACTGCAGTGGCAAAGCCTGCTCTGGATTTAGAGTAGAGAGGTAAGTGGTAGTGCTTGGTGAAAGCGTACACTGAACTCCAGGTTGCAGCTTCCAAAATGTCTTTGGTTGGTACTCTTCTGAGAAAGGCTGCTGAAGTGGCTGTTGCTCTGGTAGAATGTGGCCTAATGCCCCTAGGCACTGGTTTGCCATGTTGTGCATAGCAGAAGCGAATGCAGTGTCCTATCCATTTTGAAATTGTCTGCTTTGAGATGGGCTTTCCTTGTGATCCTGCAGCATAAGCTACAAACACAGTTGCTCATTTTTTCTGAAAAGCTTTTGTTTTGTCCAAGTAGAATCGTAGCTGTCTGTGTATGTCCAAAGCGTGCAGAAGTCTCTCCCCTTTATTCTGAGGATTTGGATAGACAGTTGGCAAATGAATGGTTTGGTTAAGAGCCACACTGGAAACCACCTTTGGCATAAATATTGGGTTTGTCCTTAGAGAGACCCTGTCCTGATGAAAAATGATGAAAGGTTCCACTGCCATTAATGCCTGTAACTCAGACTCTTCTTGCTGAAGTTATTGCTAGGAGCAGAGCAGTTTTCCATGATAAGAATTTTATATCAGCTGTGTTGGCTGGCTCAAAAGGAGGCAGTGTGAGCTTTTCTAAAACAAAATTGAGGTCCCAAGTAGGTATTGGTGCTCTCCTTGGGGGTCTTATGTTTCTTGCCCCTCTGAGGTACTGCCTTAGTAGTGGATGTGAAAAAATAGGAGGTTCCGTATTGTAATGAGCTGAATGGCAGAGGCATGGATCTTAATAGATGAGTATAGGCCTTTGTCCAGCATCTCAGTTAGGTATTGTAAAATCTGAGGTATATTTGGAACAAGTGGTTCGAGTCCTTGTGCCTGGTTCCAAGCTGGGCCTCCTGGCTTCTACAATGACATCCGTAACAGCTTTAGAGAGAGGTGTGGTCTGAGTGACTATATTATCTGCCATACAGCCAGATTTAAGGTTCTGAGTTGACTGTGTAGAATCTGATTGTTTTGTTGAGTCAGATGATGAGGAATTTGAGGTAAAGGCCAGGCTGGGCCTTGAGACAAGCTCTTTAGGATTGGGTATCAGTGCTGGCGTGGCCAGTCTGGGGCAATCAGGATCATTTTTGGCTTCTCTTACCTGACTTTTAGGAGCACCTTGGGAAGAAGAGGCAATGGAGGAAGGCATAAACTGTCAGGGTTTTCCAGCTGAATGAAAGAGCATCCACTTTCCATGCTTGTGAGTGATAAGTCCTTGTGCAGAATTTCTGTAGTTGGCAGTTGTGAGGGGAGGCAAAAAGATCTATGTCTGGGCTTCCCCATTTCCTTGTTATCATGCTGAAGACCTGTGGATTTAGTTTCCATTCGTGTGGATCCATGAGATTTCTGCTTAGTTCGTCTGCCAGTGTATTTTTTGTTCCTGGCAGGAATTGTGCCTGCAGATGTACCTGATAGGCCAGTGCTGTGTTCCACAAAGTCTGGCTTGCCTGCAGAGGGGGTAGGAATGTGTGCTCCCTTGCTTGTTTATGTACCACATAACTGTGGTGTTGCCTGTCTTTAGTAATAGTTGTCCTGGATGTAGTAGATCCTTGAAGGCTGTCAGGGCATTCTGAACAGCTAGCATCTCTTTTTGATTGATGTGAAGATGCATTTGTTCCTTGGGCCACGTGCCCTGAATACATTTTCCTGCCATGTGTGCCCCCCAGGCATAATCCGATGCATCCATTGTTATTGTTTTCCTGGCTGTGGGTAAGGTGAAAGGCTGGACCTTGTTGTGGTGACAGGCCCGGGACCACCATCGAAACTCCTGTTGTAGACAGGGAATTATAGTTATTGTTTCCAGGCTGTGGCAAGGTTGAGTCCAAACACTTTTTAGATACCATTGTAGTTTCCTCATATGCAGTCTTGCATATGGAATTAGTAGAATGCAGGATGCCATGAAGCCCAGGGCCTGCAGAATTTTTCTTGCAGGGAGCTGGGTCTTTGTTGCCATCATTTGAAAGTAATGAGTCAGTTGCCTTTGTCTGGCGTGAGACAAGCCATCTGGGCAGTTGTATTTAAGCTTGCACCCAGGAATATCTCTTGAGAGGGCACTAGTTTTGATTTATTTTCGTTTACTGTGTACCCTAGGCAAATTAATAATCTTTTTACAAACGCCAGATGTTTTAGTAGAATGTCCTTGCTTTCTGCTTGAATAAGGCAGTCGTCCAAGTAGGGATATATTTGAATTCCTCTGTCTGCAAAATGCAATTACTGGTGCCAGGCATTTTGTGAAGACCCTGGGAGCAGTAGATAAGCCAAAGGGCAGTGCAGAGAATTGGGTAATGCATTGAGCCAGCTATGAATCTGAGGTATCTTCTGCAAGATTGTCCGATTGGGACATGCAGGTATGCCTCCTTGAGGTCCAAAGTAACTAGCCAAGCCTTCTTGCCCAGCATGGGTAGAAGTTGCTGCAGTGTTAACATTTTGAATTTTGGAACATCCAGGAAAGTATTTAGGATTGACAAGTCCAGTATTGGTCTCCAGGCTTTGTCCTTTCTGGGTACCAGGAAAAGTCTTGAGTAAAATCCTTGTCCCTGTTCTTGCTGTGGTACTCTTTGAATAGCTCCCATGTCCATGAGAGCAGCAATTTCCTTTTGTGCCTCTGCCCATTGGTTTTGTGGCAGGTCCGGCATACCTTTTGATTTTGGAAGGGTGCGAAAGTGAAACATGTAACCCTGAGAAACTATATTCAGTACTCATTTGTCCTGGGTGATTATGTGCCAATTTTGTGAGAAAAGTGCTAGCTTTCCCCCTAGGAGTGCTGCAAAAAGGTAAGTGCTTGGCCTTTGTAGAGGAAAGTCATTGGGACTGTTTCCTATACGGTTGTGATTTGTCTTCTCCTTTGGGGGCAGAAGCACCTCATTGTTTAGGTCTGTAGGAGCCTTGGGGCTGAGATCTGCCTCTTGGGCATCTGTATCTGCCTCTTTGTGGCCTGTCTGACACCTGAAAGGACCAATTTTTTGAAGGCCAGTTTCTGCTAAACCTAGGTGGTTGAACCTGTAAGAAATCCTTTACTATCTGCATAGATTTTGCTTTATCCTCCATTTTCTTTAACACCTCTTCTGCCTCAACACTAAACAAAGTATCATGCTGTAGTGGAGCATCCATTAATTTTACTTTAACACGTTCAGGTAAACTTTGTTCTTTCAACCAAGCATGCTTTCGAATGACAGAGCCTGTAACTGCGGCTCTGCAAGAAGCCTCTAATGAATCAAAACCACATTGCAGAGTATGCTTTCCCACTTGTTCAGCTGCATGCAATAATTCCTGCATTTCCTTAATATCAGGACTTTGAGTTTGTAAGCATTTTCTGTTTTAACAAAGACATGACATACTGCTGATATTTAAGCATGTGAAACTGGCAGTTTAAAGCACTTAAAGCTAAAGTAGCAAAAGTGTAAACTTTTTTCCCCCATCTATCAAGAGCTCTAGAATCCCCATCAGAGGGGACAGGGTTTTTTGCAGTGGAAGCCTTAACCTCTTTGGGACCCTGAGAAATTGTTTCTAGGTCAGCAGCAGGGTTTTTATAAAGAAATTTATGAGAGTCAGGGACCCTGTAATACCTGTCTGGCTTGACTGGTGCAGGGTGTAAAGAATCAGGAGACAGACTGGATTCAGAGAAAACATCATCAACAATATCAAGCACAGGGGGGGATAGCCAGGGGCCTGTGCTCTGGCAGTAAAAGAAAGTCTCTGAGCCTTTTCTTGGATTCTGAATAATCCTGGCTCTCCCAGTGGAAATGCTCCCTCATGGTGTGCAGTTTCCCCAAAAGAATAATCCTCAGGTGGAGAGGCTGAAGGTATAGATTCTTCAGCGTCAGAGTCCTCATAGGGAGGGAGAGAATAACCCTGATCCGAAGAGGAATCAGAGGAAATAGAAACCTGGTCAGAGGAATCATAGTCAGTGTCGTGCCTAGACCTTTTATCAGGAGGGGGATGGGAACCCGTGATCAAAGTAATTAAGTCTTCGGCCATTTTAAGCATCTGTTTCTTTGGCATGGATGACTGTCCAGGAGAATGCTGTACTTGTTTCCTTGTCTTTAATGGTGTCTTTGACTGTACCTTGGCTGCTGCAGTGGACTTAATAGTAAGCTGTGAAGGTCTAAAAACGCCCTCAGAAGCCGATGCCTGCTCAGCGGCTCCGGACCCATCTGAGGGAATAGTTTCCATAGGCCCAATACCTTGAGTATCCAGAGGCCTAGTTGTCTCCACGTGGGAGTCGGATACGGCCTGTGGCTCTGAGGTAGCGGGTGTCAGGGGCTGCGAAAGCGCCTCACTGAGAACCAGCGACTGGCCTAGAAGAGGCTTCGTCGTCGGTTTTGGACCTCGGATTCCTGTCCTTTTCCTTGTCTTTGCGTTTTTTATGAATTCTGGTCGTCGGTTGTTCCGACGGCATTATGTAGTTAAACCTTCGGCCAAAGTAATGTAAAGCAAAATCAAACCAATGCTTAATAGTGTGTTTGTTAAATCTAGCACAAAACTGACAACTAGTAACGTTGTGTTCAGGGCCTAAGCAAGGAATACAGTAAGAGTGAAAGTCCTTATGAGGTATTTGCTTCCCACAAGAAATACAAGTTTCCCCAACGGGGTACTTAGCTTTATTGAAGACTTTGGTTCTCAAACTCTATTTCGAAAATCTCAGGAGTCGGCCGACCGGAACTTGCGAACTGCTTTTGCTTCGGGCACCGCACGGCAAGAAAGACTGGAGAAAACGGCGTCGGTTGCATCTTTTATACCCCTGGCGCACTGACGTCAGGGAAGAGGCGACAGCAACCGACGCCAGACCTAGACTTTGGAACTCAGGCCGACTGCGGGTAGCCTGCCAGCAGGATAACCCAAGTGTAATGACTGCAACAGTGAAACACGATGAACATCTCCATTGCTTTGAGCTCTGCATTCCCTGTGGCTGTTGTCTGGGGGGTTTGCTTCCTCGGGGTCTTGGTTGAACTGACCTGCAGGGGGCAAGAAAGGACCACTGCTTGGAGGGGCAATGCCTACTGAACCTGGGTGGCTGGACCTGTAGGAAATCCTTAACTGTCTGCATAGATTTAGCTTTTTCTTCCGTCTTTAAGACCTCCTCTGCCTTGGTGCCAAAGTTATTTGTGCAATGGTGCATCCAATAATTTAGATTTGACATGGTCTGGCAAGGGCTGTTCCTTAAGCCATGCATGCCTTCTAAGAACTGAACCGGTGACTGCTGCCCCTGCAAGAAGCTTCTAGTGCGTCAAAACCACAGTGTAAGGTGTGCTTAGTTACTTGACTTGCAGAACGCATTAACTCTTGTAACTCTACTTTCTGCACAAGCAGGAAAGGATGATATTTTTTGTTTGAGGAGTTCCATGGTATGCTGCTGAAATTTTAGCATATGGAACTGAAAATTTAGTGCTCTGATAGCAAGAATAGCAGAGGTGTATACTTTTTTACCCCATCTGTCTAGTGCTCAGAAATCCCTATCTGAGGGGGTGGGATTCTTAACAGAAGTTGCTTTAATTTCTTTAACCCTTGGGAAATAACCTCAGGGTCAGCAGTAGGATTTTTGAAAAGAAATTTGTGCGAGTCAGGAACTCTAATACCCATCAGGTTTCTGGGAGCAGGAGAGAGGGTGTCATGAGTCAAACTAGACTTCATGTAAACAACATCCACAACATTCAGGACAGGAGGAATCGCCACGAGTCCATGCTGTGGAAGATAGTACAATTGTGTACACTTACCATAAATGTAGATGTTAGAGTGTATTCACTGTTGCAGTCACTATACTTGGGTTGATTCCCAAAGCTGAAGAAAGGGTGGAGGCAGTCAAGAAGAGTTGGGGCTGTCTAGTATCCCCTTGCAGGACTGCTGTTGCAAAACCCGCCCTGGATTTGGAAAAGATAGGCAGGTGGTAATGCTTGGAGAAGGTGTGTACAGAACTCCAGGTAGCAGCTTCCAGAATGTCCCTGGTAGGGACTCCCCTGAGGAATGCTGTAGAGGTAGAAGTTGCCCTAGTGGAATATGTTCTGACCCCCTGAGGGGTCCGTTTCCCATGATGTTTGCAGTAGAAATGGATACAGTGCACTATCCATTTGGAAATTGTTTGGTTTGAAATGGCCTTGCCCTCTGCCCCTGGTGCAAAACTAAGTAGTAAATAGATTTCCTGAAGGGCTTAGTCCTATCCAGGTAGAATCTGAGCGGTCCTTTGCACGTTCAAGGAGTGCAGCATCCTTTCCCCTTTATTTTGAGGATTAGGGAAGAAGGCTGGCAAGTGGATAGAATGGTTAAGAGCCACACTGGACACCACTTTAGGCATAAAGGAAGGATTAGCCCTGAGGGAGACCCTGTCAGCTTGAAAAATAATGAAGGGTTCCACAGCCATAAGTGCTTGTAGCTCAGACACTCTTCTAGCTGAAGTGATGGCCAGAAGCAAGACTGTTTTCCAAGAGAGGAATTTTAACTCTGCTGACACTGCAGGCTCAAAGGGAGGGAGCATGATCTTTTCCAGTACAAAGTTAAGGTCCCAAGCAGGGGTGGGTGCTCTCCTTGGTGGCCTTAAGTTGTTTGCCCCTCTCAGGAACTGTTTGATGAGAGGGTAAGAGAAGAGAGGTGGCTCAGTGTTGTAATGTGCTGAGATGGCAGAGGCATGGATCTTAATGGGGGAGAAAGATATGCCTCTGTGGAGTATATCTGCTAGGTAGTCCAGGATTAGAGGCAAGGAGGGCAAGTGCTGTGTCCTCTCCTTTAGACTGAATCCAGGAGCAATACCTTTTCCACTTATCAGCATAGGATTTCCTTGTATTGGATTTTCTGGCTTCAAGAATGACGTTCAGCACCTGCTGGCTTAGGCTGGTCACTGGGGGAGAATTTAAGGAATAAGTCAGGCTGCAAGATTCAGGGTTTGCAGTTGCGGATGCAAGATATGCCGCCCCCCCCCCTGCTGAGTGAGGAGGGTTGGGATCTGGGGTAGGTGCCGGGGATGCACCAGTGGCAGGCTGCACAGTAGTGGGTACCAGTACTGGCGTGGCTAGTTCGGGGCAATCAGGATTGTCCTTGGCCTGTCCTGTCTCGAGTAATACTCTTGAGAGAAGGGGAGATGGGGGGAATGCACAGATTGAGATGTTTTCCCACTGGAAGGACATGGCATCCACTTTCCAGACCCTGCTGTGAGGTGTCCTGGTGCAGAATTTGCTGAGCTGGTGATTGCAGGGGGAGGCAAAGAGGTCTACCTCTGGGGTCCCCCATTTCTGGATTAGAAGGCTGAAGGTGCTGGGTTCTAATTGCCACTTGTGTGGTTCTAGGAGATTTCTGCTTAAGTCTGCCAGTGAATTTTGTTTGCCTGGCAGGACTTGAGCTTGCAGATGAAAATGGATGTCCAAGGCCATGTTCCACAGGACCATTGCTAGCCTGCAGAGTGGTTAAGAGTGGGTTCCCCCTGCTTGTTGATGTACCACATAACTGTGGTGTTGTCTGTTTTTATTAGAAGAGGTCCTGGTGAGAGTAGGGATCTGAAAGCTGTTAGAGCATGCTGTACAGCTAGTATCTCTTTTTGGTTGATGTGCAGATGAATTTGACTTGGGCTCCAGTGGCCCTGAATGCACTTGTCCACTGGTTTGGAGGAAGGTCTGGGAACCCTTTTGGGGTTGGCAGTGAGTGGAAGTAAAATTTGTACCCCTGGGATGCAATGTTGAGGACCCATCGGTCTTTGGTGATGGGAGATCCAATTTTTTGCACGATGGGCAAGTTTTCCTCCTAGGGGCATGAGCAGTTGGGCAGAGGTGAGGAGTGGGGTTGAGAAGTCATTGTGAATTATTTCCGTAAGGGGGTGGCTTAGCACTTCCCTGCTTTTGAAGTAGAGGCATTCCATTGCTTAGATCTCTGCATAACCTGCGACTGTAGCCTGGGGGGGGGGTCTGTTTCCAATGGGTCTAGTTTGGGGCTGGAAAGGACCAATGCTTCGAGGAGCAATGCCTACTGAATCTAGGAGGCTGCACTTGCAAGAAATCTTTGACAGTCTACATATATTTAGCTTTTTCTTCCATCTTTTTTAGAACCTCTTCTGCTTTGGTGCCAAACAGATTGTCCTTGTTCAAAGAAGCATCTAGTAATTTTGATTTGACATGGTCTGGTCCTTAAGCCAATCATGCCTTCTCAGTACAGAATGAGTGAATGCTGCCCTGCAAGATGCTTCTAGGGCATCAAAGCCACACAGCAAAGTATGCTTGCTGAATTGGCTTGCAGAATGCATAAGCTCTTGTAATTCTATATTTTCTGCACAGTCTGTAAAGATAGCTAAATTTTTTGTTTAACAAGTTCCATAATATGTTGCTGGTACTTCAGCATGTGAAACTGGCAATTCAATGCCCTAATGGCGAGAGTTGCAGTGGTGTATACTTTTTTACCCCATCTGTCTAAAGCTCTGGAATCACTGTCCGAAGGGGTGGGATTCTTAGCTGTAGTTGCTTTTGTACCTTTAGGCCCTTGGGAGATGACTTCTCGGTCAGCCGTAGGATTTTTGAAAAGAAATTTGTGAGAGTCAGGAACTCTGTAGTACCCATCTGGTTTCCTAGGAGCAGGGGGTAAACGTACAGAAATGGAGGTATTGCTAAAGGTCTATGTTGTGGCAAATCTAAAAATTCTCTGAGTCTCTTTCAGGACTGAGGATAGTCTTGGCATTCCCAGTGGAAATGCTCTCAAAGTAGGCTTGGTTTCACCAAAAGAAAAATCCTCTGGAGGTGAAGCAGAGGGAATGGATTCCTCTGTATCTGAATCCTCATAAGCAGATAAAGGCATGTCTTCATATTCAAAAACCTCAGAGTCGTTGGACACTGTCTGTTAAAGCTGCTGGGGACAAGTCTCTTTCTCTGAGCAGGGGAAGGCTGTCTTCCCCTAATCAGCATAATCAGGTCTTCTGCCATTTTAAGCATTTGATGTTGTGGCAAGGAAGTAGGTGCTTGAGTTTGGGTAATTTTTTTAGGCGCAGCTCGTACTCAACCTTAGAAACTCGGCAGTTTTAGACAGAACTGAAGAGGCGAAAGAAGTTGTTGGTTTGTGTCAAATATCGGTACTGCTAAGAGCTTCCTCGGAAGCCAGTGCCTGCACAGCAGCTCCAGACCCATCCCAGGTAGAGACATCTGCAGGTTCCGTAGTCAAAGAGGAGTCTCACAGCATACCGGATTCCGAATGGGTCTCGGTAGTGGCCTGCGATTCCATCGAAGCGGGCATCAGGGGCTGCGAAAGTGTCTCGGTGTGAGTCGGCGAACTGGTGACTAGCTTAACAGAAGCATAGTCGGCAGTTTGGACCTGTATGGTCTGTCTTTATCCTTACGTTTTTTCGGACGATAGGTAGTCGAATGGTTTACTGAAGCAATTTCGGAATACTGAGATTGAGAGCGAAAGTATTTAGTGACAATAAGGGCCCGATGACGAATAGTTCGCGCACTGAACAAAGCAGAAAACCAACTAGATACATTGTGGTCTGGGCCTAAACAAGTGACGCAGTAAGAATGGAAATCTCGGTGTGATATTTGCTTTCCACAGGCGAGACAATTAACTTTTTCTGACATTGGCTAGAGCAAGAAAAAAGGATCCCCAATGGGGTACTTAGATTTAGAAGACTTCAGGATGATTCAATTCGGAAAAGAAAACTCTGGTAGCGGCCGACCGGCACACGTGTGAACTGCTTCTGCTTCGGGCTCCTCGGCAAGAAAGACTGATGTAATGGCGTCGGCTGCCTGTTTTATACCCCTGACGACCTGACGTCAGTCTTGGAGCGACAGCAACCGATGCAGAAATACTAAGTTTCTGGTATTTGGGCCGACTGAGGGCTACCTGCAGGCAGATAACCCAAGTGTGATGACTGCAACAGTGAAACACGAAGAACATCTAAGAATTCCCTGAGTCTCTTTTTTGACTGAGCATAGTCCTGACATTACCATTGGAAATGCTCCCTTAATGTATGAAGTCCTCAGGTGGCAAGGCTGAAGGAATGGATTCCTTTGCATCAGAATTCTCATAAGCAGAGAGGGGTTCAAGTCTTCATACTCAGATGCATCAGAGTCATCAGACCTCTGTTCAGATAAAACTACTGGGGACAGATCTCTTTCTTTTGGAAGGGGTAGCTTGGCTTCCCCTGATCAGCATTATAAGGTCTTCCACCATTTTAAGCATTTGAGACTGAGGCAAGGAAGCAGGAGCCGAAGATTGGGTTGACTGTTTTTTGGGTGTGGTTCGTACTCTGGGCCTTAGAATCTCAGTAGTTTTTGAAGAAAGGTAGACGTGAAAGAAGTTGGTTTGTGTCGAGAATCGGTAGTGCGAAGTACTTCCTCGGAAGTCAGTGCCTGCTCAGCAGCTCCGGACTCATTCAAGGTAGAGACAACCGCAGGATCCTTAGTCGAAGAAGTGTTCTGTGGCATACCAGACTCCAAAAGGGTCTGTGTAGCAGCATGGGAATTCACAGAAGCATGCATCAGGGGCCGCAAAAGCACCTCACTGAGGACCGGAGAACTGACGACTAGCTTAACGAAAGTGTCGTCGGTAAGTTTGGACCTGTGCGGTCTGTCTTTATCCTTACATTTTTTCGGAAGATCTGCTGTCGGATGGCTTACCGAAGCCATATCGGAATTAGAGAACTATGAGCAAAAATATCTAGCTACAATATGGGCCAGACTACGTATAGTTCTGGCATTGAACAAAGCACAAAACTGACAGCGAGGGACGTCATGGTCTGGGCCTAAGCAAGTGACGCAGTAAGAATGAAAGTCTCGGTGTGGTATTTACTTTCCACAGGTGAGACAATTGCTAACTTTTTCTGACATAGGTTAGAGCAAGAAAAAAAGGATGTCTAATGGGGTACTTAGCTTTAGAAGACTTCAGCTTCAGTTCAGAAGATGAAACTTGGGTAGCGGCCGACCGGCCCTCGTGCAAACTGCTTCCGTTTTGGGCTCCTCGAAAAGAAAGACTGATGTAATGGTGTCGGCTGCCTTTCTTTATACTACTGACGACCTGACGTCAGTCCTGAAGTGACAGCAACCGATGCAGAAATACTAAGCCTCTGGTATTCAGGCCAGCCGAGGGGCTACCTTGGCAGGGATAACCCAAATGTGATGACTGCAACAGTGAAACACGAAGAACATCTGGTTTATAGCTTGAATTTTGTTTTCAGATGTCAACACTATTTTCAGGATTAATTTAAGTCTTAAAATATTCCTCACGGAGTTTTATTTGCATCTGTTCAAGTTTTACTGTTGATCTTTCATCAATTCCCAAATATTTATTTTTATTTTATTTCACATTTGTTGACCGGAATAGTCCGACTGGATGCATGTCCATTTTCTGCGGAGGCCCGAGGAGAAAAGCTCCAAGGGTAAGCAGATACAGCATTACATAATACCAGCATTACATATTACAAACAGACTCTCTACAGAGATTACATAAGTAAGCAAGTTAAACAAGTTCCACAGGTTACAGTTAATCCTGAGCACAAGTCAGGATTAAATTAAATTACACAGTAAACTGGTTAACAGATTTTTACACATTCTAGAGAGAGTTAGCCAGGCTTGATACATCGACATAGCCAGTTAAGTGACAAATGTTGTTTGAGTCTAGTTTTAAATTGACCTAAGGTGGAAAGTAAGGTAATATCAGCTGGAAGAGAGTTCCAGGATATACTTACAGCGTTTGCAAAGAGAGAATCACCAGCTGTGTTATTAATATTTATATACTCCCTCTTGCTCAAGGTCTTTTACATCACATTTTTGTCCCAAACTGATGTTTTCTTGGTGATGCACTTTCCTGCTTTAAAGGTTGCTTTTGCACATTTATCAACAGCAAATGACATACGTATACCATCTGAAAGTTTTAACTACTTGCAGTTGTGCTTTCAGTTCCTCATCTAATGAGATTTACAGTTTTAAATCATCGACAAAGAGAAGACGAGAAGTCTTTACACTTTGTTGCTTTCTGGGAGCTAAATTATAGCCATGACCCAATCTGTTAAGCAAACAGCTTTAAGGGTTAAGGGCAAGGCAAAAGAGCAGCAGTGACGGTCATCCTGGAATATCCCCTTTTCGGTTTTATCCCCGGAGTAATGATTTGCCCTTTATCACGGCTTACCTGCAAAGTGGTTTGCACTGTTTCATTTGTCGCCGTGATGTAGTTTATCAGTGTAGGGTGTATCTTGTACATTTTTAAGCACTCTTTTACCCATGAATGTGGGATACTGTCAAATGCATTTTTGTATCAATACATCAGTTCTTCACTTTGGCTTTAACAAAAGATCCTTTGTTCCATGAGTCTTTCTTTTATTTACTTTTTTGTTCCATTGCCATAATTGAGCTTTCTTCTAAAGGACTATAAATTCTGTAGGCATCAATTCCAGTGTATAGTTTATAGATCTTCGGAAGGCAAGTTATTGGTCTATAACTTTTATTTAATTTTACATTTGTTGATCAGGAAAATCAGACTGGATGCATGTTCATTTTCAGCGGAGGACCAGGTAGAAAAGCTCCACAGTAAACTTCAGACAATCATTACAAGGAATACAGAGGTGTTCAAATTCA